>NC_090352.1:4487821-4742821 GCF_035084215.1 Heptranchias perlo
GAAATCCTGTTTTCTGAGGCTATGCTGCTGTGCAGAACAAACCTCCTTATACCTCCCAATTCCATACAAATCTCACAGTTTGGTCGAGGCTTCCTGTCCATAATGCTGCTTGCCACGTAAAACAGGCACAAGACTGAAAGGATGTTGTACTGCTCAGAGTTCGTTTGAACTTTGTTTTTTGGCTTATTATTTGATCTCTGTCTGTTTCACTAGGAATATTTCATTGTGCTCTTCCCAAATGGGTATCACTCTGCACATCTACCAGTATCTGCAGGCATTGGAATTACATAGAATTACATCGATATAGACAGGTTAAGTGAGTGGGCAAGAAGGTGGCAGATAATGTGGGGAAATGTGAGGTAGGAAGAAAAGAAAAACAGAAGTGAATAACCTCACATAGAATTACGTAGAGTCTACGGCACAGAAACAGGCCATTCGACCCAACTATGCCGGTGTTTATGCTGCACATGAGCCTCCTCCCACTCTATGTACTTCATCTCACCATATCAACATATCCTTCTATTCCTTTCTCCCTCATGTACTTATCTAGCTTCCCCTTAAATGGATATAAGATTAAATGTAAGATTTAGAACAGAGGGCAGGAGAAACATCTTTACACAGAGAGTTGTGAGGATGTGGATTGTTGAGGTAGAAACTATGCCAACATTCAAAATTAGATTGGATGGGTGGATGAAAGAAAAGGGGTTGAAGGGATATGGGAACAGGATGGGTAAATATGGTTAGAACTATTGTTCACGTAGAGGGTAAATACCAACACAGACTGGTTGGGCCGAATGGCCTGTTTCCATTTCGTAACTCTTGAGTACTGGCTGATACCACCCCCTCCCCCCACCATCCTGTGAAACCCTACAACACAACTGGAATGCAAATACAATGTACTGAATGTTTTGTGAATCTCTCACACACCGCTGCACTTCTAGAGATTCTCTAACAGAGACTTAATCAGACAGAAATGACTACACAAAAAGCCTTACAGTTTACAGCATGAACCTGCACTGTTGAAATCAGGTGAGTCTGATATCCTCAGTGTGTTGTTCTGATACTTGCTTTCCCACAAGCCGTGGATGGAGTCACTGTGACGCCTCTGTGATCAAATACCCTGCCAGTGCTCAATGAACAATGAACAACTGGGCAAGGTGCCAGAGGGTAACTTCTGCCAGCAAAGAATCATCGCCCTCTGGAAAGGAGGAGGAAAAGTTTATTTTAGGTATGCTTCTGATATAAAATAAGTAGCTTTATTACTGTAATATTCAGATATTAATAATAAAATATACACTAAAAAATCCAAATAATTCTGCTTACCTGTCGTCCCTTTTCCTTCCCAGTACTCCCTCTTTTTAGGGCGTTCTCTCAGTGTCCTGACCAACACTTCTTCCTTCAACCAACATGACCAGAAATAGATTAACTCGTCATTCAATTCACTGCTGTTTGTGGGATCTTACTGTGCCCAAATGGCTTCCGATTTTACCTCCAGAACAACAGTCAAAAATCAATTAATTGTATGTGAAGCATTTTCAGGTATTTCTGAGAGACTTAATAAATTTTTTATACAAATCTAACTTTAATTTTTATGTCATTATCTATATTTTAAACTTTGCTTATTAATTTTGGCCCTGTAGTTCTGGGGTCGGAATGTGGGGCAGAGCCTGGTTCCACCGGAATTCCATCCAGTGCAAGAAGCCCAGGCAGCCGGTCAGTATTCTGCCCTTCCCCCACCATATGAAGGGAGCTACCCCAGCAATTCCTCCACGGAAACAGTGGAACTCTTACCAGCCGAGAGTAGGGTCGCCAACTCTGGTTGGATGTATTCCTGGAGGTTTCATCACGTGACTTCCCGCCTGCAATCGCCCCGCCCAGTCAAACAGCCTTTTTTCCCATCTCCAATATTTTTATAACTAATAAACGAAGTGCTGAAAGAAAATGAAAAGACACACAATTTTTTTTTAATGCCCCTTATGAATTTTCTCCCGGGTTGCCCGCAGCAGTGTCCTTAGAGATTTAATCCTGGGAGACTCCAGGACAATCCTGGAGGGTTGGCATCAGTTCCATTCAAGGCCTAGAAAAGGCCCCACTGGTTATTAATCATCTTAGGAGCATAAGAGATAACATAAGCCTCTTCGCCCTTCTCAGGCCTCTATTCCGCCATTGACTATTGAGGTGGGAACCTCTGATGTCTTATAGACATGGGCTGCCCACCCATAAGTGACCCCATTTCTGGGACTTGGGACAGAGTGAAGGCCCATGGGATTCCTGCAACTCCGCATTCGCACCAGCGGAGCAGGACACACGGAATTCCGTGGCCTTTATGTCTAAATACTAAACTTACCTCCTCTCTAATGCCTCCAGCGTCCTGAGCTTGGATCTACATCAATAGAATTTGATGTTTGGTTGAAAGCCAATTCCAAAGGCTGGCTTTTCAGCCAAAAATGCCGGATTGTTGAAACATGAGTTGAGGTCAAATTTATCACTTTTTTGGAGGGCAAAAGTCAGGGGCTGTAAATGCTCGTTGGGATTCTTGAAGGTAGTTCAGAGAGCTGGGTGCATTCGAATGAGTTATCTCATTAACCAAAACATTAGAACTGAAGGGATTATGATAATATAACGGATCACATTGCAAGTTCCTGACCTGAACTGTACTATTCGGGGACCTGAGCTGTATTATTGCTACCAAGCAGAGGCTACAGACTTCCCAACAGGAAGGGAGGAAAATTGGATGAGTCAGTGACTCAAGATGCTCTTGTAAAAACAGAATTTCTCATTAACCCTCTTCTCTTCCCAGAATACATACACGCACAAACACAAATACGTACATACACTCACACACACATACATACATACATACATATGCACACACAAATACATACATACACAACACAAATACATGCATACACACACACACACATTCATACACACGCATATACATACACGTGCACACAAATACATATATACACGCAAACAAATACGTACATACACTCACGTGCATACACACACATACATACAAATACATTTATACACGCACATACAAATACACATACATGCACACACAACTACATACACACAAATACCTGCACGCACACACAAATATACGCACACACACAAATACATATACACACATACGCGCACACACAAATACATACACATAAATAAATACATACGCACACACGCACAAATACATACACAAATACATATGCGCGCCACACAAATACATACATACACACAAGTACATTTGCACATGCAAATACATACACACGCACGCACACATACACACACACACACACACCCTTCAGCAGTCAAAGCTGTGCAGGCTGCAGAGTCCTCTGAGGATACTGTGAACCTTGTGCCCTCAGCTGTCAGGGAAAGTCAGGCAATGTCAATATCCTCCACCTCTTCCCGAGCGTTTAGAAAAATAGTTCATTTCACAGTGACACAAATTGAACCTGAAGTTTCATGAGATGTAGCACGCCAGTGGTGCAGTGAGGTCACCAGCAGGCTTGGGGAGTAGTCCATGCAAACATAGATACCAGCTTTGTTATAAAAACAACCATATGTTATCCACATAGAAACCCTGCTTATTAGTGTGGTAAAAGTTAAATGTTATTCTGATATATATGGTAAGTCGGTGGAATAGATAATTGGTGTAAAACGGGCTGCTGATTCGCCATCGCTCGTTCCTGCACCCTCATAGATCAAAGCTAAAAAAAAGTTGATTTGTTAAATAAAATGCCTCCTATTTTTAAAGAGTTCATTGTAATTTGTTTGCTTTATATTAGTCATTTTTAAAAAAAACAAGCACACAGCTTTTTACGCAGCACTGTCAGAACATAGTGAAGTAGGAGCAAAATCGGCGTTAGCGAATTGGCAGCCCATGAAATAAGGCAGAGGGTAAAATGGGCAGCTGTTTCACTACCGTCCATTTTGCACTACCCCAGTCACTTATGGGGCTGCAGGGGGTTCTGGCTCGTTCAGGTGCAATTTTATCCAGGAGAACCGAGTTGCTGGGTTGAAGGGGAGAAGTGGCAAGAAATTTGTAAAAATTAAAAGGAGAGAGAAACTGATTAACTAGCAAGAGGAGCAAGTTATCAAATAGACCGAAAGGAAAAGAAGAGCAAGAAACAAGGATAAATTTAGAGGAGACAGTACAGAGAGAAAAAAGCATGCTGCTGCAATATGTGGGGCAAGAGCCTGAGGCCGGCTGGATTCCCATTACGCACAGAACGGCCACGGAATTCCGTGCGTCCTGCTCCGCTGGTGTGAATGCGGAGTTGCAGGAATCCCATGGGCCTCCACACAAGTTATAAACAAGCCCAGTTAAGGCCTCTGAGGTTGCATAAAAATACTTAGAAGGGCGCAAATGCGTTTTTTTTGTGCCGCTTTGCTCTTTTTTTCTTCAGTGCCTATTTGGAATGGGAGCAAGAGAAGCTCCATGGGAGCAGGACTTCTTAAAGTGGCACCAGCTTCGTTGTTTTATTTTTAAGTTTTCAATGTTTACATTGCGGGTGAATTTTCCGAGACCCCATGCCAGCAGCAGAGCCTCACCCAGCGGGTGGCTCATGGGAAAATCACGGGTGCACTCCTCACAGTTTTCCATCCATTGAAATTAATGGACGGAAGTTTGCAGGCTGTGCACCTCTGATCAGATCCCGCAAGGACACAAAAAGGACAGGTGACCTGCAAGCTGGTTGATATTGTATGGAAAGGCAGAAGCAGGACTCCTGCCCTTTGCTAGGTAAATATCTTCAGAAGCTGTCAAGGTGCTTGTTCGTAGAATCTTTCAGCACAGGAGGCCATTCGGCCCATCGAGCCTGTGCCGGCTCTTTGAAAGAATTATCCAATCAGTCCCACTCCCCCTGCTCTGTCCTCATAGCCCTGCAAATTTTTCCTTTTCAAATATATATCAAATTCCCTTTTGAAAGTCACTAATCACCTCACAAAAAGGGAGGACCACTGCACCAAACACGGCTTCCATCAGTGAGTGAAGAGGAGTTACAGCGTCCTGCAACAATTTCTGACGCTGATACTCATTTTTTATTCAAAAGGCCAACAGTAAAGATCTTTCTTGACAAGAGCAGACTATCCCTTTGAGACAGATAGCACATCGATGACAGCACTTTAAGCTGTAGCATCAGGTTATTTTGGGAATAATTCTCCCTGAACTGTACCTGGCACTAGAACAGGAAATTTGACTGCACAAGTCTCTTGAATGCAATTTATGTTGATGTACGCTACACAAGAACAGGAGTAGGCTATTCAGCCCTTCGAGCCTGTTCCAACATTCAATTAGACCATGGATGATCAGTACCTCAACCCCATTTATTCACCTTTGCTCCATATCCCTTGATACCCTTATCCAACAAAAATCTATCGATCTCCGTTTTTTATCATTTCAAATGACCCCCAGCATCCACAGCCTTTTGGATTGCAATGAGCAGAGCAGGAGCCTGGCTCGGGATTCTTAAGCGGTCACTGTGGCCGAAGCAGTGACCATCGCCAAAAGGTAAGCCTTTCTAAAAAAAACAATTAAAAAAATTGTTTCTGTGGTGCCAGGAGGAACAGGAGTGCTCCCCCTGGCTCAACAGTGCTCGCAATCACCATCTCCACCCCCCCCACCAATCCCGTTGCTGCTCCACCCCCCCTCAGATTTACCTCAGGACCGCTGCCAGCAAGGCAATCGATCTTCAACTGTGTAAAGTAGGTGAGCTGTCAGTGGAGACATGAAGGGCGCCGGCAGATTGTCCAGTTAACATAAATGAGGCTCGAGGCCCAATTTCGGGCCGGTCTCGGGCCTCCCAGTTGGGGCATGTGCTGTCTGTGCCCCACTGGTTATGCGCCCGAAAATGGACCACAACAAATTTCTCGGCCAGTGTGTCTTTAAGTTACGCAATTCAATTGAGAGAATCAAATGCCAAATATATCTCCCTCAGTGCTCTTTTCTTTTTTCCACTCTTTTTTTCTCCTCTCTTGTCCTGAGGGTGTTGGCTCACTGTCAGTCCTAACGTATCTTACCCATGTAGTCATGCTTTATGTCTGAGTCAGAAAATAGGTCGCCCTGGGGGGAAGGTATGCAGTCCACACAGTGAGAGGAGGACATGACTAGGGTTGCCAACTCTGGTCGGACGTTTCATCACATGACCTCCCGCCTCCAAATGTCCCGTCCCCACACTCCCGCCAATGGCCGCTGACATGGCCATCCTTATGGCACGCCGCCTTCCCACGCCAATCAGAAAGCGAACAGGCTCTTCGTAATCTGATTGTTTGATTGACAGTTTTATATTTTTAGAATTAATAAAGAAAAGTGCTCAAAGAAAATGAAAAAAACACATTTTTTAATGCACTCATGATTTTTCTCTCCTGAGTTGCTCGCAGCGGTGTCCTGGAGATTAATCTTTAATTCCTGGAGACTCCAGGACAATCCTGGAGGGTTGGCAATCCTAGATATTACAGCCAAGCCTGATCCTGTCTTCATCACATGAGCCACTTAATCTAATAGTTAACATTCCGAAGTGTGCACGCTTTTCCAGGAGGGGGTCTTTGGATAGTGACCAAAAGCAGATTAATATTTTTGGCTTGAAAGGCAGAATTATAGGATTCTCCTTAATGGTGGAAAACAGACTAACTAAACAGTCAAAATCAATATTTTAAGAGGGAAACAAACGCCCAAAAGCCCACTGGCTCATTTACTACAGAATGTTCATATCATAGAATCTTACAGCACAGAAGGAGGTCATTTGGCCCATCATGCCTGTGCTGGCTCTTTGAAAGTTCTATCCCATTAGTCCCACACCCCTGCTCTTTCCCCTTAGCCCTGCAAGTTTCTCGTTTTCAAGTATACACCCAATTGCTGGTCATGGTACTTCAAAGTATTCATTTGTATATGAAGCACTTAGGGATGTTTCCAAGAGACATGGTAAGGTGTTGTATAAATACAACTCTTTCTTTATACTTGAAGTTCTTTGAGCCCAGAATTCAGACCAGGCTGCTTCACTGATGGAAGTGTCTTGAGACTGGGCCTTAAGTCTACCAAAGTAGGAAGACCAAGATTCCATTCCAAATGCTAGGGGTGGGGTTATTTGCAAGACCCTGGTTGGCTGACTACATCTGTAAGGGCGCATTGGCAGCACTTGTCCCAATGCACAAGCATTAACTCGGAACAGCCTACAGTCACTCAGTAAGACCATGAGGTCCTTCCTGGGCCAAAGATAAAAGTCATAATTTTACTATCTTCAGCTCCTAAAGGAGTCATTTGACATTGTTACTAGGCTAATCCATTCCCTCCAGGATCTGTTTCCTTGGTCTGGGAGACTTCTGAGCCCTTTCCAAAGGCCTCATCAGAACCATAGCCAGCTCTCAGCTTCTGAGAGAGTCCCCGGTCCAATTCCCCGGGTAGCTCGGGACCCCTCCCCCCCCCCAGACAACCCCCCTGACATGGAAGGAGCAGGCAGAAGACCCGCCATCTATTCCCCCACCCAGTGGCATTTTAAAGACCAGCTGAAACTGGTCTGGAAGACCTGCAGACCATCTCCAGGACTGGCTCTTCCCTGCCTGTTGCCGTGAAGATAACAACAGCCTTGAATTTAATGTTCTGGCTCCTTCCAACGTGCTATGGGGGTCATAGAATCTTACAGCACAGAAGAAGGAGGCCATTCGCTCCATCGTGCTTGTGCTGGCTCTTTGAAAGAACTATCCAATTAGTCCCACTCCCCCGCTCTTTCCCCATAGCCTCATAGCCATTCTGCCAGATTGGCTACTGCACAGTGCCCTGCTCCTTCACTTCACTGCTTAAATGAGCAAATGAGTTCCTCTGCTGCTGTAAAGAAGAGCAGAACCAGCAGGGGAGGGCACAACATTTCTACAGGTTGGCAGGAATCCCCCATCTCATTGATGCCATTCATGGCCAAATGGGCACCGTCAAATAATCAAGGTCCGTACATTAATGGCCAGCTTGGCAACTAATCTTGCAGGTGGATGCAATACTCTGGGACTCAGTCATGGCTTATTTATTCTGACAGGCCACGGACCCGCACTGTTTGAGGGATGGACAGCAATGGAGAGGTGGCTGTTGGGAGACCAGGGATACCTGCTGGAGCCATGAGGAGAAACCTCCGAGTGCCAGCAGGGAGGATAACTAATGAGGCCCATTCTGCTATCAGGGCCCAGATAGACCATACCATCTGCCTGCTCAATCTGAGGTTTCAATGCATGGATTGCTCGGTGTGGGGGAGTGGGGGGAGGATGTCCAAAATCATTCTAGTCTCCTGGATGCTCTCAGAATATTTCCTGTCCACAAAGGCATCACTTTGCAGCATGGAGAGGGGGGACTTCAGGAAGAGTCGGCATCAAGGACCAATTCTGACCTAAAATGGCGATCGGGGTCCTATTTATGTCATAGGACCACGATTTCCATATTAAAAGGGGCCTATCGCCTGAAACAGGTGGGCGCTTTGCACACCCGACGATAGGCCCCATTCAAAATGGACCGGCCGCATCACTGGTGGTAACAGGACAGTGAGGCTACTGACTCCCAATTAACACCAGGCGAGGGGTAGTGAACATTGATCCCCAATCAGTTCAATATTTTTAACTTAATTTTAAGTACGTTGAGAGTTACAGTGTTTATATTGAATCTATTGATCCATCTTGTAGGGACATAAGGCGCAAAGTGACTTTATACTTTAATTTGGGGAAATGCCTTTTTATCTCCACCCAATTTAATTTTATATTTAACTTAATGGACTCTTTTTCCGAAAGAAACTTCAAGCATAACCCATGGCTTTATAAAGAAAACAATCATTTATTAAATACTGGAAAAATTGACATTAGAATTAAGCGACATCTTAGGTTCATGCAAAATTTAGAATTACTTTAACAACAATAAAAAAACACCTTATAACTCCCTTGCATACCCTTTTTGGAAAACAAAAGGTCTATCTTAGACTAACCCCTTAATGCACATAGTTGGCTCAGGCTTGTCGAGAAGAATCTAAGTATCTTGATGGACACGAGTTGTGGTGTAGAACCTGTTTTTCTCTTGTAGTCAGATCAGCCGTTCCCGAAGCAATCTGTAGGCTTGCATCCAGTTAGAAAGAGCTAAGGTAGAGCAGTTAGGAAGGGAAAGGTGAGGTGGAGCCTACTTCCTCCACATGCTTGGATTTTTAATAGTCCTTTTAACGTTGAACCACACCTCTGGGCAGTTGCTTGCTAACGATAGGCTTCTTCAAGTACAACCCCAGGATTGAGTGACTACGCCATGTTCTTCGCAGCCTTCAACATGTCATCGATGATGACGAACACCTCGCTAAGGCCATCCCCACGCCTCCACTACTCGCCTTCAAACAGCCACCTAACCTCAAACAGACCATTGTTCGCAGCAAATTACCCAGCTTTCAGGAGAACAGCGTCCACGACACCACACAACCCTGCCACGGCAACCTCTGCAAGACATGCCAGATCATCGACACAGATACCACCATCACACGAGAGGACACCACCCACCAGGTACATGGTTCATACTCCTGTGACTCGGCCAACGTTGTCTATCTCATATGTTGCAGGAAAGGATGCCCCGGAGCATGGTACATCGGCGAGACCATGCAGACACTGCGACAACGGATGAACGGACACCGCACAACAATTGCCAGACAGGAGGGTTCCCTCCCAGTCGGGGAACACTTCAGCAGTCAAGGACATTCAGCCTCCGATCTTCGGGTAAGCGTTCTCCAAGGCGGCCTTCGAGACACACGACAACGCAAAATCGTCGAGCAGAAATTGATAGCCAAGTTCCGCACCCATGAGGACGGCCTCAACCGGGATCTTGGGCTCATGTCACGCTACATGTAACCCCACCAACGGAAAAATGTTATCTGTTTTTAATACAACTGGTCATTCTCTCTCTCTCTCTGCCTTTCGGTTCTCTCTCTCTCTCTCTGTCTTTGTTATCTGACCCCTTGTGTATTCAGTATTCTTGGATGTAAGGTTTCCCTGACTAACCTGTCTGAACACCATCCACTCCTTTGATTGCTGTGAGTATCTCTCTGCCGAGGTGTGATAACGGGCAGTTGGAAAGATTATCTATAATCACCAGGCATTGTTTTCTGACTATAAATGCTGTGCCTTTATGGAACCCTGCACTCACCTGAAGAAGGAGAAAAGCTCCGAAAGCTTGTGATTTCAAATGAAGCTGTTGGACTATAACCTGGTGTTGTACGACTCCTTACATTTGTTTTCTGTCAGTGTTTTTGATGTAGCCAAATAGGTAGGTGTTCAGCTGAGCTCCAGCCGATCTGGAGCCGGTTTCTTCAAGTTGCCATGGTGATCTGTCCTGTGTGTGGTCTTTAATGAGGTGTCATTTAACAGACGTTTTGACAGTCCTTTCTGTTTTAGCCTGCATGGAGGCAATTTTATATCAAACTTTAGTTTATCATATCTATTTTTACTACAATCTGTTATATTTACAACAAAGCGATTTTTCCTTCAGGTATGCCTATACCAGCAGTATAAAACATGGTAACTGATCTCTTCAAGCATGCCTTTGGTCATCTCTCTTAACTCCTCGGTATCAGTTCAGAGATACAAGTTGTATGTGATCAAGATTTCTACCAGTGTGACTTTTCTACTGATACTAGGTGCTTTAGAAATGGCAGTTCAAATCAACAGTTTTTTCTTGCATGTGTATTGAACGTAGGGATATTATGTAGTGTATGATAGCACAAGCAGTCATTGGTGGCTGTGGGGTTATAAAAGTAATAGGCACTTTTATACTTGTGCTTTCACTGCATCTTGTTTTGGGAGAGCAAACTCTGTACAGTGCGCCCCCATTTTTGCACTTGGACTGGGGACCCCAAGCTGAGTTCCTCGTTACACAGAGACCCACAGTGAGCAGACATGCAGGCCTGGCTCCCTGCATTTGCATAACTGAAACCAGCTCGCTTATCCTGAGATCAGAATCATACACCCATGTTTTCTTGAGTCTGTGATCCTGTCAGTTCCTGGAACCTAGGGTGTCCACCCTATGGAGCGCAACCGACAGAGGCAGAGCCGTGTGTCTGCAGTCAGCTGTACTCCTTACAGTGTCAAAGTGTTTAAAGTTCGATCTATCATCTTCCTACATTTCCTGCAGCTTGTGGGTGCTTTAGAAATGGTGTTAAAGTCAACCGTTTTATCCTGCATATGTATTAAACGTAGTAGCAATAAATTGTGTGGCATTCGTCTGATAGCCCAACACACTTATCCAGGGCATTGATCCATACAATCCAGGAAAGTCCCAGGTTCCATCCCTGGTCAGTAGTGAATTAGTTGATCTCAGGTAGGGTGCGGTAGGGACACTATAATTGGCCTCAGTGCCCCGGGATTAGGGAGGGCTAAATCGGATAGGGTTCCCGCTCCCTGTCCTTATCCAACAACCTGTGTTGGAAGTCTATTTTGTAATTATATCTATGTGATTTATATCAATTAGTGTTAATTGTATTCAGATGGTAGGTATCAATTGGGGACTCTCTTGTATCCATTTATAGGAGGGTGTGTAATGTTGAGCTGTGTGTGAATAAAGGCTTGGAAGCAACTGAAGACTAGGCTCTAGTATTCGATCCTTCACCACCTGGCTATCCAATTCATAACATGGTAGCAGAGAATGGCTTCCTAAAGGTGGAGGTTAGAAACTACGATTTTTTTTTGGACATAAAAAGAAAAACTTGAAAGCTTAATGGCCATTGTGGAACATGGAAGAAAGCAAGTTTAAATCGTCAAGGTATGATTTCCCTCCGATATTCTCGGAGTTTGAAACGTATGACCAGTGGAAGAATGAGGTTGATATGTGGACACGGGTTGCTACTGTGCCAAAGAGGAAACAAGGCATGGCCTTGGCATTATCGCTTCCTGAACGAAGTAAAATCAGAAATAAGGTATTTTCTGAGATGGATGCAGATCTTTTGGATAATGACGAAGGTTTTACCTTTCTTATAGAATTTGTGGGTCAAATCTACAAGAAACATGACCTGTTAAGTGCCTACGAGGCCTGGTCAGCATTTGATAGATTTCAGAAAATGGATGGTTGGTCAATGGAAGAGTATATCATGGACTTTAACAAATTGTACAAAAGGTTGACAAAGTTCAAATTGGGAATCCCTGGATCGCTGGATCGGTACTGGCGTTTAAATTACTAGATTGTGCTAAGGTGTCTCACATGGACAGGCAACTGGTCCTTACTGGCATCCAGTTTTCGGAAAAGGAGATTCTGTTGGATCAAAGGGCTGCTGCCTTAAAAAAATTCCTGGGGAAACAGTCATTCCCTTCAGCCTTCATGGAACAAATGGGGTCTTCCGCTGTGACACAAATAATAGAAGATTCGATGGTTACCAGGTTTTGAAATGTTCCAGATACTAAATGCAGGCGCCAGACCAGGTTTCAAAATTTTCAAGAGACCGGACGCAGGCGGAAGGTTTAAAGACAGCCAGATTGTTGATGAAAGCAGGTACAGCAAATCCAGTTATATCAACAGAAGACAAAATTGGGACAGTAATAACGGGCGAATGAATCCCAGGGATGCCCAAGGAAAAATCAGAAGCTGTTTTAGATGTGACTCTAAGTATCATTATGAGGCAAATTGCCCAGAGTGAATACGCAGGGTCTTTGAAATGACGCATGAAGAAAGTAGTTCTGAGGAAGAGGATGAACATAATGATGAATCTGAACAGATTATACTGGTCTCAAGGAGTTTTAATTCTGTGATGAATGTATTAGTTTAATTGTGCGGTGTTAGATGGTGCATGTACTTCAACTGTATGTGGGGTAGATTGATTAAAACGTTATCTTGATTCACTAAGTAGCAGGATCAGTGCAAGGTTAAGGAATATAAAAGTTCTACATGTTTTAGGTTTGGAGATGACAACAGCTTGAGGTCACTCAAGAGAGTGGTAATTTCATGTAAGATAGCTGGAGTAAGCCATTTTATAAGTACGGATGTAGTCTCTAGTGAGATACCTGTGCTTTTGGGTAAGCTTTCCATGAAAAAGGCAAAAATGAAACTTGACATGGAACACGATGAGGCAATTATTTTTGGCAAATTGGTTGATTTGCAGTTTACCCAGTCAGGGCATTATTGTATCCCCTGATGTTTCTCATCAGCGTGTTAGACAAGTACTAATGGCATCAGGCAATAAGGATAAGAGAGAAAAAAAAAATTATCTTAAAGTTATATAAACTTGTCAACGTTTAAAAATCCTGCTAAAAGATGCAGGTGTAATTGTTGAGGAGTATACGAGGCTAATAGACGAGATTAGCGAGAACTGTGAAATCAGTAAGAAGTATAGACGGACGCCCCCACATCCCATTGTAAGTGTTCCGTTAGCACGTGACTTTAAGGAGGTAGTTGCCATGGATCTAAAAGTATGGGACAAAGATAGAAATGTTTTCATCTTACAATTTATTGACCTGGCTACGATATTTAATATTTCTACACTAATATATAGTAAGGAGAAGAAGGTTATTCTAGATAAAATTATGGAAAAATTGATAGGGACTGGACTTGGGACACCAGCAAAGTTTTTGACTGAAAATGGAGGTGAATTTGCTAACATGGAGTTCAAAGATATGTGTGAGAATATGAATATAATTGTCATGAATACTGCAGCTGAGAGCCCTTTTAGCAATGGTCTTTGTGAAAGGAATCATGCTGTGATTGATAACATGGTGCATAAAATTTTGGCTGATCGAACACAGTGTAAATTTTCAACTGCCCTAGCATGGGCAGTTCATGCAAAGAATTCTCTTCAGATGTTTGGAGGACATAGTCCTTACCAACTAGACTATAGGCACAATCCTAAATTACCTGTTGTTCTTTGCTTTAGAAGGTACTACAATTAGTACCATTTTTCCTGAGCATTTAAATGCTATGCATGCAGGGAGACAGACTTTTATCAAGGCTGAGATATCAGAGAAAATTTGTAGAGCACTGAGGCATCATATTAGACCATCTGAGACAGAGGTCAATTCAGGAGATTTGGTATACTATAAAAGAGAGGGTCATAGGGAATGGAAAGGCCCTGGTAAGGTAATAGGTCCAACATGGTAATCAAGGTTCATTCCTCATGATTCATTGGAATTAATTATAAAATCTTGGACTCTGATCAGTTGATAGAAGTAAACAAGGCACCTTGTGCCTCAGATGTTCATGCTTTTTTTAATGAGGTTCCTGAGGTACAGAGTGAGGTAGATCAAGGGCTGGACAGTGATAATGTGAGTGATGAAGGAACACATGACAGAGCTATCACATCCACAGAACAATTACCTAAAGTGGGTACACGGGTGACATATGTTCCAGAAGGGACTAACGAATAGAGAGATGCAACAATTTTGGGACGTGCAGGCAAAGCTGCTGGTAGTTTTAAATATTGGTTGAATGTTCAGGATGATGGCCAAAAAGTAAGGTCCATAGACTGGCAGAATGGGGTAAAAGAGTGGAGAGTACAAGTAGTGATAGGGAGTCCAGAAGTGAATCTCACGTCAGAAAACAGTCGCGAACTTGAGATGAAAGAGGGCGATCTCGCAGTAGTAGTCCCTACAGACATAGAAGTGGAAGTAGAAGACATAGCTTGACCAGGTCAGACAATGAAACAAAAACCACAGAACAGTCACATAACAGAACTAGAAGCAGAAGTCCTCATGGTCGTGCAGTTTTGGTGGCTGCCAATAAACTTGAAGATAAACAAGTAAGAGAGGCAAACAAAGGAGGTTCGATAGTTGGAAAGAATTTGGAGTTTATTCTAAGGTAACAGACAAGGGTCAACCAGCTTCATCACATAGATGGGTTTGTACTGAAAAAGTCCTTGCAGATGAAACGTATAAGGCTAAAGCGATGTTGGTAGCTAGGGGTTTTGAAGAGGAACAATTACCCAAAGTGCATACATGGGTGACCTACATGTGACATGACCAATGAATGGAGGGATGCAACAATTTTGGGACATGCAGACATGTTCGAGTGGATTCTCCCACTGCTGGAAAGGTCATCTTAAAAATCTTTTTACTCTTTTGGCCATATATTCATGGGAGTGTAGGTCAATTGACATAAAAGCTGCATTTCTGCAGGGCGATACTTTTCAGAGACGTGTTTCTGAAACCGCTTAAAGAGGCAGCAGTTGCAGAAGGAAAACTATGGAAACTAAACAAATACGTCGATGGCCTGAATGATGCTTCCAGGGTATGGTATTTTTCGGTGAGATCTGTTTTGCTGAAAATAGGTTGTGTTCAATTAAAAGCAGATCCAGCAATGTTTTATTGGTACCATAATGGAAACCTTTCAGGCATCTTCATGATGCAAGTTGATGATTTCTTATGGAGGGGTACTGCGGAATTTGAGAAATTCGTCATTAATTAGATTAGAGTAGAATTTGAAATTGTGAGTCAGGCCTGTGGGGTTTTCAAATATATTGGTTTAGATATTAAGCAGAGTGGGTCTGGTATAACTTTAAATCAACAGTCCTATTTAGAGAGTGTTACTTCCATCCCGTTGAATCGTACTAGGTCATCACAGAAAGATGATGTTATATCTAAAGAAGAGACAGAGCAATTACAAAGCTTGATTGGCCAGTTGAACTGGTTGTGCACTCAGACTGGACCAGATGCTAGTTTTGATGTGTTGGAGTTAAGTACTTCAGTGAAACATCCCATAGTAGAGAATGTTTTAAGGGCAAATAAAACATTATGAAAATTAAATATAGATAAATACGTACTTAAGTTCCCATCCTTAGGTGACCCAAAGAAAATGAAGCTCCTTATCTTTAGCGATGCTTCACATGCTAATCTTCCGGATGGGTATTCTAGTGCAGCTGGTTTCATAGTGTTTCTTATGGGTGTGAATGAGAAATGTTGTCCTTTAGCTTGGGAAGCTAAGAAAATAAAAAGGGTTGTTAAAAGTACTCTGGCTGCTGAAACACTGGCTGTTGTAGACGCAGTGGATATGGATTCTATTTGGCAAATAAATATCTTGAGTGACATCCTGTACAATGGGAGTACTGAAGATAGTATACCCATTGAATGTTATGTAGATATCGTTCATTGTGGGATAATGTACACTCTACAAAAAATGTGAGTAAGAAATAATTACGGATTGACCTCGCTGGCTTGAAACAAATGCTGGAGAGAAAGGAAATCTCTAAAATTGGATTCAAGCCATCAACTGTCGGATTGTTTTACTAAAAGAAGTACATGTACGAAGAAATTATTAGGGGTCCTGGAGAAGGGTCGCCTCACAATGTAATGCTTTGAATAGTGTAAGTTGTACAGAATATTGAAGTTTTTAATTTTTGAAATTTTGTTTGTATTGTATATGTAAAGTTTAATTTCTGTTTATTTTATTCAAAGAGAGAGAAGGGAACCTGTTAATTGTATCTATGTGATTTATATCAATTAGTGTTCATTGTATTCAGATGGTTGGTTCAATTGGGGATTCTCTTGTATTCATTTATCGAGGGTGTGTAATGTTGAGCTGTGTGTGAATAAAGGCTTGGAAGCAACTGAAGACCAGGGTCTCGTATTCGATCCTTCACCACCGGGCTATAACACATTTGTGTGGACATTGGCTGAAGACAGATTCAAGCTGTAATGCCTCCACAGTCGAATATCCTTTAAGGACTTACCACCAATATCTACACATGAAGAATGGGCATTAGGGCGAGGTTTTGGAGGGTGTATCCCATTCACAGGATAAACTTGCTGTCTCAGCAAGGGTTCCAAATCTTCAAGCGAAGAGAGGAGGGGAAGGGTGGGGAAAATTGGTATAACAAAGGCAAGAAATTGTATCTGGTGAATGTGACCTCTTGGTCTAAACGGTGCAGCCGGTGGTTTAAACAGAAAACAAAATGAATAGATTTTCCTCCCTGTCCTGTTTACTATCGAAATATCACTGGAGCTGCACTTCTGTCTGGGAGTGTTACAACCCAATTTGCTCAGTGCGCCTTCATTAAATATTCACAACCTGAGTTTGGCTCTAAAACAGTTGGACTATAACCTGGTGTTGTAAGATTCCTTACATTTGTCAACCCCAGTCCATCACCGGCATCTCCACATCATGGCTCTAGGGGAAGGAGGACGATCCAGTGCTGCTGAACTGCCCGCATTTTGAGCCTGTAACAAGTGATCCGAGGCTGGTGGTTAGTCGGGGCACTGAGCCCATAGATTTAAAGATACTTCAGTCATTGTCTGAAATCCAAAAAAGAATGATCCATTTTTTTGGTCCCTAAGGGAAGGAGGGCCATGAAGGGCATGATCCAGGCCAGTGGAGGGAGGTGGTCTCACCCCAGCAACTACTGCACGGCTACTCATTGCCAGGAGACATTCACTGACCTCTCCAGGATAGCCGAGATAGCAGGAGGCTGTCATACCTTGTAGTAAGCATATATTCCCATTGCAGCCATCTTGTCCTCACTGCATTGAACAATATCTATAACTTACCATTAAGATGCAGGATTTCCCACAATATCCTTAACACCCCCTTCCTTCTCCTGCAAGTGTTAATTTACTCACACCTGAACACACAGGGAAGCAGTTGAAGATTCATAAGATATGTATCTCGTTTCCACTACATATTCTCACCCCCATTAAGAAACACTGTCTGACACCTGGTTTGCATTCTGTATGATGACATGCAAGATGCCTTCACACTTCCTACTTCTTAAAATGGAAATGCACTACAAGTGAAGAGAGTGTCTCCTCAATGCCTCTCTGCTCGCGCTGGAAAGCATCAGCGAACCACCTAAGAACCTCCTGCCACTGTAGGCGAGTAAGAGGTTAGTATTGTCGGCACCAAGGGGAGGTGCAGAGGTCATAAGCAGTAGGGCAGCAGACCGATTTGTTTTAATTGAAATGTTTTTTGTCACTGGTGGGATCTGTACGGAATGATTTGGAGCAAGGTGGGGGATTGCCTGAAAGAAGGAGTAGCAGAATAACCTCCAAATGGGATCCTTGGTGTTGTGGAGGAGCTCAGGAAGAGAATGAGTTGAGTTCATTGCCAAAAGGGGACCACAATGTCACCCTGATGAGTTCTACCTGCAGCTATCTGGCAGCTGCCACGTCAGTGTTTTCCCAGTCTGAAAAGTGTGTTATTTGATGGATTTGGAAATAATGGTGGTACAATAATAGGATATATTCGTGATCCCAGCGGGGGGCCTTGGAGAGAGCGCGAGTGGGAGAGTCGGAGCTATAGTGTTGCAGTCCTCCTACTCCTTCAAGTGAGGCTGACTGGTGGGAGTATGCGATTAGTTGAATGAAGGTTGCCTCATTAGTTGGACAAAGACGCTGACTTGGTTGGTTGTGTAATGTGCTTTATTTCTGACCTTTGAGGCTGACATCATTCATTGTATCACCTGAAGCCTGATAAGGACAGTGAAGTACCAACCAACCCTACAGTATACGCTGGTGAATTTTGGTGCTTATCATAATGGGTGGTTTCAGTGTTTGGCAATGGGACTTATGCACTTTAGCCCTCCAGTGTTAACAGCAAGTACTTCCAGGTCAAGTATAGCACAGCCAGACTCACTGTGAAGCTCCCTCTACTCTCCTCCCATGGCGTAACAATGCAGCCCATGGGCAGCGGTGAGAATTGTTTCATCTCTAATTGTTGTCATCTGTCAAAAATGAGAATGCCAATTTTGTGCCAAATCGTGGGTTGTTTTTGCAGTGCGTGACTGTGCCATTAGAAACTTGGTTGAAGTTGTCAAACTCACCTCATGTAGGACCCTTACAATGTGGGCAACCTTTCAGTTCAGGCCCTAGTCTGTTAGGTCACTTCTCTCCCAAGCCACTGTTCTGATAAGTACCGGTGTGAGAGGTAAAACATAGATTGTACTGAGGAGTATTACTTTCACATATTGTAAAATAAATCAGAGGTCATTGGCATTGACTCTGGCACTGTTTAGAAGCCTTTTTGTTTGAGAATGGACGGAACATTCACTAATCTGTTGTGGGTCAAGAGTAATTTTAAACCAGTGGAGTCAGAGTGTGGCTGAACCATAGAGATCCTAGGATGAGACCATTCTCATGAATATAAGTATAAAATTAGGGGGAACAGAGGGAAATGGTCTAGTAGGGCAATGCATTGCCTCATCAATAAACTGCATCATGGAGTGGTTGTTTACATTACACTGTGACTCTCCACAGAGTGAGAATCTGATCTCAACAATCCTGCCTTAAGGAGAAGGTTAGCAAGAGGGGAGGAGGGAAGATCAGAGTGCCAGTCATTTTGGGCTGCTCTCCATGTACCTCTGCTGAGTCCAGTTATACCTGACCTTAATGAAACTTGGTTTACTGATGGTGACTGTTAAATAATGCTAGACAGACATGTTTATTACTGTGCCAAGAATGAGCAGGATTAGATTTATTCAAGGAAATGATACTCACAAACAACACATGATGTGAAGGCTGTAGGAGACCTCACGTTGCAGTTGCTGAGCTCGGTAGCAGGGTGGCCAACCCTCGATCTTCCTAACTTTGCATTACAATGGTATGGCTATTATTCCCTCAGCTCCAGGCCATTAAATCATACCTGTTCCCTGACCTTTACCCTTAGTTTACATTAACTACCATTAGCTCCACATTCCAAAGACTCGCTGTCTCTGTGGCACCGATGGGTGAAAGCTCCAAGGTGAGCTTCAAGACATAGCCTAAGTTGTCTGTCTGTCTGAATTCTCCCTGGTGTCCTGGGGCCAATATTTATCCCTCAACCAACAGAACTAAAAAACAGATTATCTGGTCATTATCTCATTGCTGTTTGTGGGACCTTGGCTGCCGTGTTTTCCACATTATAACAGTGACCACACTTCTAATGAGGAGAATGAGGCTCTGGGAATTCTAATGAGGAGAATGAGGCTCCGGGAATTCTACCACAAACCCCAAGATTTCAGCAGCGAACCCAATGAGACAATCGACGATCCGGAACAGCAGACAGAGGGATCCGCGGTACAGCAACCGAAGAGGAAAGAGTCAAACTGGACTCCTCCGGAGGGTCGCTGCCCTCAGCTTGACATGTATGCTCAAGCTATCAGGAAATGCGTCAATGCCAGATTCATCAGCCGCACTCAGAAGACAGTCCAGAATGTCACCCGAGCACAACGCAACGCCATCAACGCTCTCAAGACCAACCGCAACATCGTCATCAAACCAGCGGACAAAGGAGGAGCCATTGTCATACAGAACAGAACGGACTATTGCAAAGAAGCATACCGACAACTGGACAACCAGGAACACTACAGACGGTTACCCGCAGACCCGACCAAAGAACACACCCACCAGCTCAACAAACTGATCAAGACCTTCGATCCAGACCTTCAAAACATCCTACGCATTCTCATCCCACGTACTCCCCGCGTGGGAGACTTCTACTGCCTCCCAAAGATACACAAAGCCAACACACCCGGACGTCCTATCGTATCAGGCAACGGAACCCTGTGTGAGAACCTCTCTGGATACATCGAGGGCATCCTGAAACCCATCGTACAGGGAACCCCCAGCTTCTGTCGCGACACTACAGACTTCCTACAAAAACTCAGTACCCACGGACCAGTTGAACCAGGAACACTTCTCACCACGATGGACGTCTCGGCACTCTACACCAGTATCCCCCACGATGACGGCATCGCTGCGACAGCATCAATACTCAACACCAACAACAGCCAATCTCCAGACGCCATCCTACAACTCATCCGTTTCATCCTGGATCACAATGTCTTCACCTTCGATAACCAGTTCTTTACCCAAACACACGGAACAGCCATGGGGACCAAATTCGCACCCCAATACGCCAACATTTTCATGCACAAGTTCGAGCAGGACTTCTTCACTGCACAAGACCTCCAACCAACACTATACACCAGATACATCGACGACATTTTCTTTCTATGGACCCACGGCAAGGAATCACTAAAGAGACTACACGATAACATCAACAAGTTCCATCCCACCATCAAGCTCACCATGGACTACTCCTCAGAATCAGTTTCTTTCTTGGACACACGAATCTCCATCAAAGACGGGCACCTCAGCACCTCACTCTACCGCAAGCCCACGGACAACCTCACGATGCTCCACTTTTCCAGCTTCCACCCTAACCACGTCAAAGAGGCCATCCCCTATGGACAGGCCCTGCGAATACACAGGGTCTGCTCAGACGAGGAGGAACGCGATGGACATCTACAGACGCTGAAAGACGCCCTAGTAAGAACGGGATATGACGCTCGACTCATCGATCGACAGTTCCGACGGGCCACAGCAAAAAATCGCATAGACCTCCTCAGGAGACTAACACGGGACGCAACCAACAGAGTACCCTTTGTCGTCCAGTACTTCCCCGGAGCGGAGAAACTACGCCATGTTCTCCGCAGCCTTCAACATGTCATCAATGAGGACAAACACCTCGCTATGGCCATCCCCACACCTCCACTACTCGCCTTTAAACAGCCACCCAACCTCAAACAGACCATCGTTCGCAGCAAATTACCTAGCTTTCAAGAGAACAGCGTCCACGACACCACACAACCCTGCCACGGTAACCTCTGCAAGACATGCCAGATCATCGACACAGATACCACCATCACACGAGAGGACACCACCCACCAGGTGCATGGTTCATACTCCTGTGACTCGGCCAACGTTGTCTACCTCATACGTTGCAGGAAAGGATGCCCCAGAGCATGGTACATTGGCGAGACCATGCAGACGCTGCGACAACGGATGAACGGACACCGCGCAACAATCGCCAAACAGGAGGGTTCCCTCCCAGTCGGGGAACACTTCAGCAGTCATGGACATTCATCCACCGACCTTCAGGTAAGCGTACTCCAAGGCGGCCTTCGAGACACACAACGCAAAATCATCGAGCAGAAATTGATAGCCAAGTTCCGCACCCATGAGGACGGCCTCAACCGGGATCTTGGGTTCATGTCACGCTACACGTTACCCCACCAGCGAACAAATGTTATCTGTTTTTAATATAACGGGTCAGTTGCTGTCTTTTCTATGTTTCTACCTCTCTATCTCTGTTTTTTTTTGTTTGTTGTTTTTTTTTTTTTTTTTTTGGTGATTTGTATATTCTGTGAGACCTGGCAGGTAACACCTGTCTGTCTGCACACTGATTGCCTTGGCAACGGGCAGTTGAAAAAACTGTCTGTACTCACCAAGCATTGTTCTGTGAATTATAAATGCGATTTCATTTCGAGGATTTCATTTCACATCGTTCACCTGACGAAGGAGGAAGCCTCCGAAAGCTTGTGAATTTAAAATAAAATTGCTGGACTATAACTTGGTGTTGTAAAATTGTTTACACTTCTAATTGGCTGTAAAGCACTTTGGGATGTCCTGAGGTCATGAAAAGCGCTATAGAAATGCAAATTCTTTCTTTGCTGAGTAAGGCAAAAAGAGTTGAAAAAACATGCGGCCAATTGAGGATAAATGCTGGGAGTTTCCATTCCGACCCCGAGGCTCCAGAAGACTGCAGTAACCCGTTTCTCATCATCAACTCAGCCAACTAACAGCTTCTATAACTGGAAATGTCCTCTTCACTCAGGAACTTATCCACTTCCCTTTTAAAGGACTGCACTGAATCCATACTCAGCGCATGGTTTGACAGTCTGTCCCAGAGAGCGTTGACACTCTGTGAAAATGAAATCCTGGCATATGACCAAACACTTTGGCTAAGGATTTTATCAGCTCGTCCTCCAGGTCTGCCAGCCCTATCCATCTCAAATAGCCTACCCATCTAGACTGAATCCAAAATCCTCATCACTTTAAAATCATCAATAATGTGCCCTCCAGGCCTACATTTCTCTTGTAAAGTAAACAGCCCTAACTCTTGGCGCCAATCCTGCTAGCTAAGAGCTCGAAGACTAGACATCATTCTGGTTGCCCTCCTCTGCACCTTCTCCAGAGCCTCAATATTCTTTGTCATGTGTGGGGATCAAAACTGAGACACAGTACTCCAAGTACAGATGTACCAAAGCCTTATATACACAAAGTATAGTGCTTTTTAGTTTAAAGTTGATGGTCCAAGAAATGCAATCAGCCATATTGGTTCCTAACATCAGTAGTAGGGAAAATGCTAGAGTCTATTATAAAGGATGTGATAACAGGACACTTAGAAAATATCAACGGGATTGGACAAAGTCAACAGGGATTTCTGAAAGGGAAATCATGTTTGACAAACCTACTGGAGTTTTTTGAGGATGTAACTGGTAGAATAGATAAGGGGGAACCAGTGGATGTGGTGTATTTGGATTTTCAGAAGGCCTTTGATAAAGTCCCACATAAGAGGTTAATGTGCAAAATTAAAGCACATGGGATTGGTGGTAATTTACTGGCATGGATTGAAAATTAGTTAACAGACAGGAAACAGAGAGTAGGAATAAATGGGTCTTTTTCGGGGTGGCAGGCGGTGACTAGTGGGGTTCCGCAGGGATCAGTGCTTGGGCCCCAGCTATTCACAATATATATCAATGATTTGGACGAGGGAACCAAATGTAATATTTCCAAGTTTGCTGACGACACAAAACTGGTGGGATCATGAGTTGTGAGGAGGATGCAAAGAGGCTTCAAGGAGATTTAGACAAGTTGAGTGAGTGGGCAAATACATGGCAGATGCAGTATATTGTGGATAAATATGAAGTTATCCACTTCGGAAGGAAAAACAGAAAGGCAGAGCATTATTTAAATGATGATAGATTGGGAAATGTTGATGTACAAAGGGACCTGGGTGTCCTTGTACATCAGTCACTGAAAGCAAATATGCAGGTGCAGCAAGCAGTTAGGAAGGCAAATGGGATGTTGGCCTTCATTGCAAGAGGATTTGAGTACAGCAGCAAGGATGTCTTTCTGCAGTTATACAGGGCCTTGGTGAGACCATACCTGGAATACTGTGTGCAGTTTTGGTCTCCTTACCAAAGAAAGGATATACTTGCCACAGAGGGAGTGCAGTGAAGGTTCACCAGACTGATCCCTGGGATGGCAGGGCTGTCATATGAGGAGAGATTGGGTTGACTCGGCCTGTATTCACTAGAGTTTAGAAGAATGAGAGGGGATCTCATTGAAACATATAAAATTCTGACAGGGCTAGACAGACTGGATGCAGGGAGGATGTTTCCCCTGGCTGGGGGGTCCAGAACGAGGGGTCACAGTCTCAGGATACGGGGTAGGACATTTAGGACTGAGATGAGGAGAAAATTCTTCACTCAGAGGTTCGTGAACCTGTGGAATTCTCTACCACAGAAGGCTGTGGAGGCAAAGTCACTGAATATATTTAAGAAGGAGCTAGATAGATTTCTAGACACAAAAGGCATCAAGGGGTATGGGGAGAGAGCGGGAATATGGTATTGAGATAGAAGATCAGCCATGATCATATTGAATGGTGGAGCAGGCTTGAAGGGCCGAATGGCCTACCCCTGCTCCTATTTTCTATGTTTCTATGTTTCCTGTTCTTTAAAGGGGAATCTGTTTGGTAGTTTCATCAAGTAGCTGCCTATTGACCCAGCAATTTCATTGTTTATTTCATGATGCCTTTGAGTTTCATGTCTGCAGCTATTCACACCTTCTTAAAGCTGCACTCTATCTGCCACCGTGGGAACAGTTGAAATAAATTGGATAGCCAAGTGGTGAAGAATAGAATACTAAAGCCCAGTCTTCAGTTGCTTCCAAACCTTTATTCTCAGAGATCCCCCCATTACACACCCAACACCCCCTAGATAAGTTTCCTCCTATAAATGGAGACCCACCACCTGAATACAATTAACACTAATTGATATAAATCATATGGATACAATTAACAACAGTAATTGAGCCTAAATAAGATGGATATGTATCCCACTGGCCATCCCTCTCACCCTGGGAGGGAGGGGAGGATTGGAGGAGGCATTAGAGGAGGGTTAAGCACCCAAGACGATTGGCACCTGTTGTACCTTACATAACCTTTTTCTGCAAAGGGCCAGTACCATGGAGAAGAGGAGAACCTACCTCAATCAGTGAGAGGAAAGGATGCAACTATTCGCCACCTCATATGAGTTTTGTGAACTTCCAGCATGCAGTTACCTTGTGGTGGTGGTGTGCATAGTATTGATAGGCTGCAGGGCATACACATTGACAAATCAGGTATACAGAGTACGGTGCTACAACATGGATATGCCTCTGAATTTGGAAGGTATGCATTCCCTGTATGCGATGCTCCACCAAGCTTACAATAAAGTACTGATCGGATGCATTGTAAGGCAATATTGGAAAATTAAGCAAGTCTCAGCACACTTACCTTGACAGCCTTTCTGAGACCAACAATTTTTTTCCTCATCTTCTCCCAGGATCTGGTCACAAGTGGGACAACATTCCCTCAAGATGTCTGAATATCCTCTCATTCCAACCAGGCACCTCAAAGGACTAAGGAAGTGCCCGAGAGCAGGCAAGTACTGACTACCTCTGCGTCTTACATTGGTGAGACTGAAGCACCTGAGGAGAGGGTATTTACAACGTCAGCTAGCAGGGGGACCAGGAAGTTGGGTGGTCAGCAGCTTCGTGGGAATGCGGTCAAGCGAGCAGGAGGTGGGTCTCATGGACAAGATGAGCTCGTAAGCAGTTTGTCAGGAATGTAAGCTACTATAGCAAAAACTTTGGACTGATTATCCAACAGCCAAGCTTCAGACAGTGGGGGAATTTTAACTCTTCCCCATGGGTGGGAACGGAACGGGCGAACAGTTAAAATGGAGAAGGTCCATTTTCCGCTATTCTTGCCAATCTCCGATTTTATCACTGTTGGTTTTGGCGGTGAATGAGGTTCCCACTGGACTCGGGCAGGAGCCTCACAAAAAATGTAAATCGGGGTCCTGTTAGGTCAGTAGGACCCCGATTGGATTTTAACCCAGGGTCTAAGTGGAGAAGGCACCACGGCCTTCCGCCCGGTGAAAGAGGGTCGGTAGCAATCGGGAAGGACGAAAAGATCTAAAAGGTAAGTGAGAAAATTTGCTATGAGGGGCCTGGCAGAGCAGCAGTGCTCCTCCTCCAGGCCGAACAAGAAAAGATGCTCCTCTCCTGCCCCGGACTGCCCCCCCTTCTCTTCCATGAGAGCTTCCAGAAACCCCCTCCACACGGCTTACCTTTTGATATTCAGAGGGATTTGGGTGTCCTTGTACATGAAAGTTAACATGCAGGTACTGCAAACAATTAGGAAGGCAAATGGTATGTTAGCCTTTATTGCAAGGGAGTTGGAGTATAAGAGTAAGGAGGTCTTGCTGCAATTATATAGGGTTCTGGTGAGACCACACCTGGAGTACAGTGCAGTTTTGGTCTCCTTAGCTAAGGAAGGATATACTTGCTTTAGAAGGGGTGCAACGAAGGTTCACTAGATTGATTCCTGGGATGAAAGTTGTCCTATGAGGAGACATTGAGTAGAATGGGCCTATATTCTCTGGAGTTTAGAAGAATGAGAGGTGATCACATTGAAACGTATAAAATTCTTAGAGGGCTTGACAGGGTAGATGCTGAGAGGCTGTTTCCCCTGTCTGGAGAGTCTAGAACTAGAGGTCATAGTCTCAAGGTAAGGGGTCGGCCATTTAGGACCGAGATGAGGAAAAATTTCTTCACTCAGAGGGTCATGAATCTTTGGAATTCTCTACCCCAGAGGGCTGTGAATGCTGAGTCATTGAGTATATTCAAGACTGAGATCGATAGATTTTTGGACACTAAGGGAATCAAGGGATATGGGGATCGGGCTAGAAATTGGAGTTGAGGTTGAAGATCAGCCATGATCTTATTGAATGGCAGAGAAGGCTCGAGGGGCCGTATGGCCTACTCCTGCTCCTATTTCTTATGTTCTTATGTTCTGCTGGCGAGCTTTCCCTCGGTGCCAGCCGGTGCCCCTAGGATGCCCGAACTTCCTCTCTCGCCCACTGGCCAACTGCTGCTTTCCACCTGTCTCCTGGCGGGCAGCTGACCTATGGCGTGTAGATGAGGCCTGGGAGTTAAAATATCTCAGGTCTCAAACTTAGACCAGTGAGTGCGTTTTGCAATTACCCCACCCGCCCAAAACCCGCTGGGGGTTAAAATCAACCCCAATTTCTTCTGCTTGTGTAACTTTCTCCCAGTTAGTGTTGTTGCCTGGAACCTTGCATACAGAGGATCAAATTACTTTGTTATTCAGGCTTGTTACAACATGCACAAACCCCAGAGCCTTTTGCTCTCAGGAACGAGCATGGTCAATCCCGAACAACATTTATTGAGGTAACTAACCCCAGTTGATCTGCTAACTAACATTCGAAACAAAGTAATGCACCACTTTAAATGGAGGACATTCCATTGGAATATATGATGCATGTTTTTGTCAGGAAACAAATGTAATAGAATGTTTCCCCACGTATTTAATACAGGAAGAGGATTAAAAAACGAATTGCAGTTCTCCCTATTGCCAATGGATGGAGCTGGAACAATTGGAGTTTGTAATATTTAGAGCATTTCTCTCCTAACTTTTCCTCTTTCGAATAGAACTTTGCAGCCTGCAAAATTTACATATTGAGTACGTTATGGTACATGGCACTCAAATCTACATACATTTTGTGTATCTGGTCAACTTTGCCTTTCTGTTCGTCATAACACTCAAAATGGGGTGAATAAAAAATGTGATTTTTTTTTTGGCTGGCTGCAGCCTCATTAGATGGGGAACCCTGGCCAATATTTCTTTTTTCAAACCCAGGGATACTGACACCAAACCGGAGATTGTACTTGGGAGCTACCAGGTCTACCCACCTCGGTTCTGGACCAGGCTGTGCATTTTAATAAGGGCTCCTTCAATAAGTTTTTTCTCTCTTGTTCAATTCCATGATAGTTACATAACAAGAGAGTTAGACGCTTCAGAGGATATTTGCCACATAATTCTGTTGAAAATGCTTTCCTGCTGCCTTCCATCATTTGCTTTGACATTCAGAAGTTGTTGAGAATGCTAAAGAAATTAATGCAGGAGGAAGGTCCACGTTGGACCTGGAGCATGAACTTGGTCCAGTGACAGCTACTGGAGTGCAATTATTTTATTTTCTGCAGCAGATTCCTGCTTTATATCCATTACAGTTCATATCATTGTATGACATAAGGGCAGATAATACAGTCCTGTTCCAGCAGAGGTCAGCTCATCACCATAAATATTGAGCATCCTCAGCGCACTGCCCATGGCATGCTGGGAGCATCACAAGGCGAGCCCCAGCAGCTATTATAGGGCCGCTGGTCATCCTTAAAGCTTCTCTCCAACAGAAGCGGGGGGGGGGGGTGGGGGGGAAATGGAGGGAGGCTGACAAGGCTGAGAACTGTCTTATTGAGTGACAGATGTCCTGAAGAGTGGGGTGGTTCTCTTTGAAGGGGATGCCACCCTGCAATAAACAGTAGGACTAGCCCAGCATGGTGACAATGAGAGTGAACGCTGTCGCTTCCATGGTCCGAACCTGGAAGCAAATGGTGAAAAAAATCAGCTGGATTATGCACGGTTACCAAGGTGCTAATACATGGTTTCATTTTACAGTGTTGGCTTTTAATGTATCTTAACTGCATTTCACTCTAAACTTGGTGTGCCATCATAAGAGGAGTGCACTGCATGTTGCCAACTGTTCAGCTTTCTAATTGCGCAGAGATACTCATGTTGTTCCAGGACGTTGTGTATTATTGTCATATCAATGTGTTGCCCTTGTGGCCCATTAAATGAAGCAAGTATCAAGACCAAAGCATGCTGCTCAAAGGTACCTGAATGCTGCCTGTTCATATACACAGAAGGGGGAGATTGAAGTCAGTGGAAAGTGAAATCGGGTGAGGTGTAATATGGTGGCTAATTCGATCCTGTCAGTTTGTCTGTCAGTTTCCTGCCGAGCGGGTTAGGTTAAAATTATCCACTCAAAGACAGTGAGTGTTAGATCATATTAATTTCACACAAACGGGCGTACAAATCTTAAAGGAAACGTGACCTGACACATATTGAGCAAACAGAAAAACAAGACACACTTTAACCAACCAATCAAAAGAGCTGATCTGACCATTCTTAAAGCACACTGAGTTGCACTACGTGTGATTCCATCAGCCTAAATTTTCTAATCAGGGTCACCTGGCCTGTGAGGACCCCCCCCCACCCTCCCTCCCCGATCGGGAGACGAGGTAGGGATCCATTATGCCAGATCTCCACCCAATTTTGCTTCCATTTTCCGCTGTCATTTCCAGTGGCCACAGGAATCACCCGTGTAATTTTGGGTGGTTCCACGCCAATGAGGTGAAATGATATCATCAACTCATGTGCCCTATTTCCATCATTTTAGACTATTTGTGTTGTTTCCTCTTCTTGACCATATAAAACCAGGTGGCCAAGACTGCTGGGCGGTCTAGAGAAGTTGGAAGAACTTTTAAGGAACCCAGCATCTACATTTATAACAGCGCTTTAGAGGTAGTTTCTGACAGGTTTTTGGATATTTTATTTTCTGTAATAAATTATTTTTCTATCTGTCTTTATGCCATTTGCTGCAGGGCTGCCATCTTTCCCTCACCAGTTTCCACAGGTGTAAACAATTTTACAACACCAAGTTATAGTCCAGCAATTTTATTTTAAATTCACAAGCTTTCGGAGGCTTCCTCCTTCGTCAGGTGAACGATGTGAAAACGATGTGAACGATGTGAAAACGATGTGAACGAGTTTCCACAGGGGAAGAGAAGAGGAGGAGCAACAGATAGACGCCAGCCTGCTAAGGCAGCACTGGAGGTACATTCAACCACCTATCAGTACCTTCACACCGGTGTACAGGCAGAAGTATGCATACCTGCATTTGTCCAAACAACATTGCCTGTGGAAACTTCGCTTTACAAAAGGAAACTATCATTGAGTATGTTACATGCTGCAACCTGACTGGGACTTTCCTATGACTCAGCTATTCGCTTGATAAGCTCACTGGGCCACTGGGAAGCTATCAAGTTTTGTTTGAGGCAGATATTAGCTGGGACACTGTAGAATTAGTTAATAGTTTGAGATTTGTCAAAAGGAAATCAAAGCATCAACCACTTGGAAATGGGCCAGAATAACAGCTTATTGTGTTACGCAAGAGCCTGATGCTCCTTATGTGAGTCACAACACCTTTTCCAATGTTCCAGCAGTTTTTCCATCTCCTTTTCCGCCACTACAATCAGTTTTATGTTTGCCAGATTTCCACTATTTTTTCCTAACATTAGTCCATCTCTCACCGTAATGTCTCTTGATGTTCACTGTGCCTGGACCATAAAGCCTGATGCATACGACACATGGAAGTTAAAGGTGGACCTGTGTGAAGGTGCAACTTAATCATCGGATGTTACACTCCTTCCGGTCTCTGGCAGCATGGGCTTTTAATGCTGATACTATCAATGGTGTGAGCCTGCTAGTTACGCTAAGGGCGTAACCACTGCACAACAGAATTCGTTGGAGAGTTGTGATGTTTTCACAGTGCTGGAGTGATAGATCTTTGTGGTTTAAATGCTCCCTTTATCCATTAATTTAAGTTTACAATAAGTCAGAGAAGTGGCTGCCACAGAAATTCTATCTGGATTTCAGTCAGTGTGCACAGCAGCCCAGTTTTAGTTTTAAAAATCTTGAACCTGTATAAAGTTGAGCTGCAAAAAATAAGCACAGTTCAAAGATTCAGGATGCCATGACAATTTATTTTCGATTTTACGTCCCCTTTTGCACTCTGCGTCCCTCCATATCAAGCAATATACTCCAGCTGAAGGTCACCTGCCCCTGGGCCGATGCCAGTGCCACTCTGTAACAGTCTGCTGGTGAAAGCAATTTTCTTCACACCTGTTCTGAAGAAGTTGACTCCTGCTGGTCAACAATGCCACAGATCGAGACCCCCTCCAGGCCTCTGCCAAGTGGTCATTATTCACTTGTGTGCATGCAGGCTATTCATCGACAGTAGGATCACCTACAGGTCACAAGTCAGGAGTGTGATGGAATACTCTCCACTTGCCTGGATTGATGCAGCTCCAACAACACTCAAGAAGCTCGACACCATCCAGGACAAAGCACCCCACTTGATCGGCAGCCCATCCACCACCCTAAACATTCACTCCCTCCACCACCGGCGCACCGTGGCTGCAGTCTGTCCTATCTACAGGTTGCACTGCAGCAACTCACCAAGGCTTCTTCAACAGCACCTTTCAAACCCGCGACCTCCACCACCTAGAAGGAGAAGGGCAGCAGGCACATGTGAACACCACCACCTCCAAGTTCCCCTCCAAGTCCCACACCATCCTGACTTGGAAATATATCGGCTGTTCCTTCATCGTCGCTGGGTCAAAATCCTGGAACTCTCTCCCTAACAGCGCTATGGGAGCACCAACACCACACGGACTGCAGCGGTTCAAGAAGGCAGCTCACCACCACCTTCTCAAAGACCAACTAGGGATGGGCAATAAATGCTGGCCTTGCTGGAGATGCCCACATTCCTGAGAATGAATTTTAAAAAACTGATCCCAATCCTGCCTTCATGTGATATCCATACATCCACAAACCAGGGTCACTGGCTGGGTGATCAAGAGTAGGAAGCTGAGTTGATTCTTCCTCTCCTTAACCCAGGGGGCTTGGGTCAATTGTAGCATGCCCTGAACCACCATTGCGGGGACCAAGTCAGAGATCGAACTTGAGACATTCCTGAACTATATGATTCAGCCACTCTCTGATTTTCCCTCTCTGTCTGTGTAGGAGGGAGCCTAGTTCTGTTTGGTAACCCCCCACTACCTTTTGTGATCAGGAATTCACTGTGAAGGAAAATTGCAGGAGCTAACACACACACTCTACTGTTTCAAACCATGTGTGACTGAACCTCCAACAAAATCTGCTGCCATCTAAAAACAACAGATAAAAACCCATCAGCTCTGCATATCGCAGCAGCAAGTGCCAGATATAATTGGCAAACACATGCTGTAGAAATCTGTGTTACTACAAGCAGGCATTGGAGGTGCAATTCTAGTGGCCCTTCCACACATTCATTTACAGCTGGTGTAAAATCAACTGCAGATGTTCATTAGAAAACCTCCAAGTCACTAAATATCAAGAAACGGCTGAGTGCATTGGATACAGCAAAGGCAATGGGCCCCGACAACAACCCGGCTGTAGTACTGAAGACTTGTGCTCCAGAACTAGCTGCGCCTCTAGCCAAGCTGTTCCAGTACAGCTACAACACCGGCATCTACCCGACAATGTGGAAAATTGCCCAGGTATGTCCTGTCCACAAAAAGCAGGACATACCTAATCCGGCCAATTACCGCCTCATCAGTCTACTCTCAATCATCAGCAAAGTGATGGAAGGTGTCGTCGACAGTGCTATCAAGCGGCACTTACTCACCAATAACCTGCTCACTGATGCTCAGTTCGGGTTCTGCGAGGACCACTCAGCTCCAGACCTCATTACAGCCTTGGTCCAAACATGGACAAAAGAGCTGAATTCCAGAAGTGAGGTGAGAGTGACTGCCCTTGACATCAAGGCAGCATTTGACTGAGTGTGGCACCAAGGAGCTCTAGTAAAATTCAATGAAGTCAATGGGAATCAGGGGGAAAACTCTCCAGTGGCTGGAATCATACCTAGCACAAAGGAAGATGGTAGTGGTTGTTGGAGGCCAATCATCTCAGCCCCAGGACATTGCTGCAGGAGTTCCTCAGGACAGTGTCCTAGGCCCAACCATCTTCAGCTGCTTCATCAATGACCTTCCCTCCATCATAAGATCAGAAATGGGGATGTTCGCTGAAGATTGCACAGTGTTCAGTTCCATTCGCAACCCTTCAAATAACGAAGCAGTCCGAGCCCGCATGCAGCAAGACCTGGACAACATCCAGGCTTGGGCTGATAAGTGGCAAGTAACATTCGCGCCAGACAAGTGCCAGGCAATGACCATCTCCAACAAGAGAGAGTCTAACCACCTTCCCTTGACATTCAGTGGCATTACCATCGCCGAATCCCCCACCATCAACATCCTGGGTGTTGACCGGAGGTCACCGGTTACAGTTATTGGCTTAGTACAAAGAGGAGAAGAGTCAATTCTCTCTTAATTCTCAATTCGCTTTATTAACGTTGTTAGATTATGTACATATAGCTTATATGTCTGGTTAGATATAGGCATGCAGTTTACAGCAGGTTATACAGTTTTATACCCAAAACTAGTATTTAAACGCACACCAACTAGTTTTCTCTGACACTCCCTGAGAGGTCACAGAATAGAAAGTATATTATATTACCCGGAAAGGAGAGCTGACGCTGGCCAGGCGTTCCGTTCTCTCTCTCTTGACGTCGTCTTCACGTCCCTGACGTAGGATCTTCCACTTCCGCGATGGTTAGTCTCCAGAGTTTCGCACTGGCACCAAGCCTGCAATTCTTCATTCTTATCCCAAGTCTTATCTCTTCGAGCTGTGTTGTCTTTCTCCTGTTGGCTTAGATTTGCTCGAGTGGTCGGTGTCGTCCCCTGATTGGCTCTGTTCCAAGGGGTTAGGTAGCATTACCTCATTACTCCTTTTCTAAATAAGGACTGGTGTCTCATCACATCCCCTTTGTCTCTTAGAAGCGTAGCTAATTCAAACCGGTTCCGGCCAGCCCAGACCAGTAACTGAACTCCAGGTTACTTCAGTTCAAAAGTTACTTTTGCCTGAGTGTTAGCAATTCAGAATAAACTCAGTAGTTTTTTTGCAGCCCCTGGCCAACGTGGAGGTCACCATTGACCAGAAACTTAACTGGACCAGCCACATAAATACTGTGGCTACAAGAGCAGGTCAGAGGCTGGGTATTCTGCGGCGAGTGACTCACCTCCTGACTCCCCAAAGCCTTTCCACCATCTACAAGGCACAAGTCAGGAGTGTGATGGAATACTCTCCACTTGCCTGGATGAGTGCAGCTCCAACAACACTCAAGAAGCTTGACATCATCCAGGACAAAGCAGCCCACTTGATTGGCACCCCATCCACCACCCTAAACATGCACTCCCTTCACCACCGGCGCACAGTGGCTGCAGTGTGTACCATCCACAGGATGCACTGCAGCAACTCACCAAGGCTTCTTCGACAGCACCTCCCAAACCCATGACCTCTACCACCTAGAAGGACAAGAGCAGCAGGCACATGGGAACAACACCACCTGCACGTTCCCCTCCAAGTCACACACCATCCCGACTTGGAAATATATCGCCGTTCCTTCATTGTCGCTGGGTCAAAATCCTGGAACTCCCTTCCTAACAGCACTGTGGGAGAACCTTCACCACATGGACTGCAGCGGTTCAAGAAGGCGGCTCACCGCCACCTTCTCAAGGGCAATTAGGAATGGGCAATAAATGCCGGCCTCGCCAGCGATGCCCACATCCCATGAACGAATAAAAAAAACTGAGATTACTTTTCAGTTAATGAATGAGCCAGCTTGAAAGCCAACCTGTTTTGGTGCTAAGGACCCTGGGGCCGATTTTCGGATGACGGAGTGGGTGCATTGGATGCGGGGTGGGGGGGGCTCTGAAAATCGCAAAAATCTGGAGCGGATTCGGAGCCTGGCTCCAATCTGCTGACTTCCAGGTTCCCCAGTGATGTGTTCGGGTGCTCGTGCACCTCCCGAATGCGGGAGTCCCACCGGCAATTGATCATTTGCATAGTTTATCAGATAGTTAAAATACTTGAACTACTTGATTGACCAGACATTTTGACAGGGGTGCAATTTTAAAGGATCCTCAGCGTGTTTCCCGTGCTGTGGGAAACACTCCCTGTCGGAGCAGACGCCTTTCAGCCAGCAGCCAGTGGGAGATGCAAAGGATTATTTGACAGGTGGGGGGAAAACCTCATTTATTGCAGCAGGACACTCTGTCACTTCAGACAAAGCATTGGCTGCAACACCTTTGTATTGTCACTCAAAATTCCTATTTTCCACTCAAAACTCTGCTGTGCAAACATATTTACCTACTTTGAGGACCCCCTCAAACTCACACCGTCGGGATGGGGGGGGCACCATGGCTGCATTCATCACTTCATCCGAGGACGAGCAACATCACCAGCCTCGCCAGGCACGGCGTCCACCTCCGCCACGTGGAGCTCCACAACACAGTGCTGAGCCACAGGCACCTGCACAAGAGCACAGAGGGCAACAACAGAGGGAGCGACGTCGCAGGAGGCACTACCCTCGCCACAGGGTCTACAGACCGAGGCTCAGCTTCCTGGACCTCTCTGAGGAGCAGTACATACGGAGGCTCCGAGTCAGTCGCCAGGTAGTCGCAGACATCTGCGGCCTCCTTCATACCGAGCTGCTCCCGGCTGGGCCGAGCAGCATCTCCTGACCTGTCGCTGTCAAAGTCACCACTGCCCTCAACTTCTTCGCCTCCGGATCATTCCAGGGTACCACTGGGGACATCGCCGGGGTCTCTCAGTCGTCTGCACACAAGTGCATAAGGCAGGTCACCAACAGCTTGTTTCACAGGGCCTCGCACTACATCAGCTTCCCCATGGACGACCTCTGCCCGACGGAGGGGGCAGTGGGATCCATGCTGTGGCTGGCTTCCCACGGGTGCAGGGTGTAATCGATTGCACCCATACAGCAATACGAGCACCTCCACACAAGCCAGGACTGCTCATCAACAGGAAGGGCTATCACTCCATCAACACTCAGCTCGTTTGTGACGACCGCAAGAGATTCCTTCACGTGTGCGCCAGATACCCTGGCAGCTGCCACGATTCCTTCCTCCTCCGGGAGTCCCACATCCTGCCCCTCTTCCACGCACCGAACACCTGCAAGGGCTGGCTCCTTGGGGACAAGGGATACCCCCTGCACACGTGGCTCATGACACCTCTGAGGAACCCCACCACCGAGCAACAGGGTCGATATAACAACAGTTACATCGCTACCAGGTCTACAATTGAGCTATAGGGCTGCTCAAGATGCGCTTCAAGTGCCTTGATCGCTCTGGGGGAGTGCATCAATACGCACTCGGCAGAGTTGGACGCATTGCAGTCGTGTCACAACATGGCACAACAGAGAGGGGTGCCGTTTGAGGAGGCCCCATCCACATCTACCACCCACATTGAGGAGGAGGAGGAGGAGGAGCAACCCAGGGACAGAGCAGCGGCTCACCTGGCTGCTCGTGAGGCCAGGGAGTCACTGATATGTGAACGGTTCTCCTAACATCAGACAATGTGAAGAGTCCAGTCCTCACCACCTGGATAGAGCAGCGCCCACACCAGCCCCCCCCCAATTCCCTGCACAAAACAGTCCTGCAACTACACATATGCCCACTGTTGAGTGACCCAATGGGTGGCATCAAGTGTAGGCGTTCATGGTGAACCTCATGAAAGGGCACTATTACAGAAGCCAGTCAGAAATGGCCAAGACGTGGGCAGTAGTGGTGACAATAATAATATTTAATGTGCGTTTAACAAAAATCAAATATAAATAAAAAACATGACCAACCGTCAAACACCCTCTTCATGCTTACAAAACCTTCGCCTTTCGCTTCCGACTGCTCCTACGTGGTGCATCCCCCGTGGCTGCAGCAGAGGTAGTGGCAGGTTGCTCTTGTTTATTCCTGACTGATTAGATGCTTTGGGCCTATGCCCTCTGGGTTTTGGTGCCCGTGAGGGCCCCTCCAAAGACTGCTCCACCTGCACCTGTGCAGGGGCAGACTCGGCCACCTGGAGAGGAGGCAGCATTGTGGGTACTGGTCGAGAGGGGGACAACGGGTGAGACGTGGGGGTGCCTTGTGTGGCGTCTCCACTTCCATGTCCCCTTTCGCCATCATCCCTCCCATGGGCCAGGCCCATACCACTCTGCTGGACGACAGTTTGGAGGACATGTGTGAAGCCTTGTAAGGCCAGTGCTAGTGTGTCTGTGTGCCTGTTTAAGGCGGCAAAATGTTGTTCACCTTGAGTCTGAACGGCTGTTGTCAGGGCCTGAATGGACTCATTTGTGAGCCATGATTGAACCTCCATGGAGGCTAGCCTTCCCTCCATCGCAGACATTCCCGCACTTACCCACGACACTATCTCAGAGATGCCCTCACTTCACTGTGACTGTATCTCAGAGATGCCCTCCCGTACCTGTGCCACCATTCCACTCATGCAGGAGTTGGACTCCTCCATCCTCTGCGCGATTGTGGAGAGTGCACGTGGCACCTGTTCCAGCACCTCGCAAATGTGCTGCTGCCCCTCGATCATTCTTCTTTTAAAGGATGGCCCCCAGGGTTCAGCATCTGTGTCCAGCTGAGCAGAGCCTGGTGAAGAGTGCTCCCAACGACGCGGACTCTCCACAGCTGTCCCTGCCACCAGTGTTTGCTCGTGCTCACGTGTGTGGTAACTCATCATGTGCGACACCAACTAACTGTGGACTGGGACCCTCCGAGGTGTGTGTATCTGCGCTGGTGGATGGCTCGCTCAGATGTGACAGTGCACCCTCAGAGGCTGGCAGGTCCTATGAGGAGTCGCACTCTGCAGTCGCTGAAGGCCCTGTAAGAGAACAGAAGGCAATATTAAGCATGATCACAGATGTTGAGGTGCTGAAGATGGCAAGGCATGTTAACATCAATTCATATTGTGGAGATGCCGGTGATGGACTGGGGTTGACAATTCATATTGAGAGTGCTGAATGTTAAAAATTCTGTCATCAGATGTTCTGTCACCAGACGTTTGTGAAGAAAGAACCAAATACTTTGGTTCCATCTTCACGGAAGAGGACACAAATAACTTCTCAGAAATGCAATGGAACCAAGGGACTACTGAGAAGGAGGAATTAAAGGAAGTTAGTATTACTAAAAAAAATAGTGCTGGAGAAATTAATGGGACTGAAAGCCGATAAATCCCCAGAGCCTGATAATCCGCATCCCAGAGTACTAAAAGAGGTAGCCATGGAAATAGTGGATGCATTAGTTGTCATCTTCCAAAATTCTATAGATTATGGAACATTTCCTGCAGATTGGAGGGTGGCAAATGGAACCCCACTATTTAAAAAGGGAGGGAGAGAGAAAACAGGGAACTACAGACCGGTTAGCCTAACATCAGTAGTAGGGAAAATGCTAGAGTCTATTATAAAGAATGTGATAACAGGACACTTAGAAAATATCAACGGGATTAGACAAAGTCAACAGGGATTTCTGAAAGGGAAATCATGTTTGGCAAACCTACTGGAGTTTTTTGAGGATGTAACTGGTAGAATAGATAAAGGAGAACCAGTGGATGTGGTTTATTTGGATTTTCAGAAGGCCTTTGATAAAGTCCCACATAAGAGGTTAGTGTGCAAAATTAAAGCACATGGGATTGGTGGTAATTTACTGGCATGGATTGAAAATTGGTTAACAGACAAGAAACAGAGAGTAGGAATAAATGGGTCTTTTTCGGGGTGGCAGGCAGTGACTAGTGGGGTACCGCAGGGATCAGTGCTTGGGCACCAGCTATTCATAATATATATCAATGATTTGGATGAGGGAACCAAATGTAATATTTCCAAGTTTGCTGACGACACAAAACTAGGTGGGATCTTGAGTTGTGAGGAGGATGCAAAGAGGTTTCAAGGCGATTTAGATAAGTTGAGTGAGTGGGCAAATACATGGCAGATACAGTATAATGTGGATAAATATGAAGTTATCCACTTCGAAGGAAAAACAGAAAGGCAGAGCATTATTTAAATGGTGATAGATTGGAAAATGTTGATGTACAAAGGGACCTGGGTGTCCTTGTACATCAGTCACTGAAAGCAAACATGCAGGTACAGCAAGCAGTTAGGAAGGCAAATGGTATGTTGGCCTTCATTGCAAGAGGATTTGAGTTTAGGTGCAAGGATGTCTTACTGCAGTTATACAGGGCCTTGGTGAGACCACACCTGGAGTATTGTGTGCAGTTTTGGTCTCCTTACCTAAGAAAGGATATACTTGCCATAGATGGAGTGCAGCGAAAGTTCACCAGACTGATTCCTGGGATGGCAGGACTGTCGTATGAGGAGAGATTGGGTCGACTCGGCCTGTATTCACTCAAGTTTAGAAGACTGAGAGGGGATCTCATTGAAACATATAAAGTTCTGACAGGGCCAGACAGACTGGATGCAGGGAGGATATTTCCCCTGGCTGGGGGGGTCCAGAACGAGGGGTCACAGTCTCAGGATACGGGGTAGGACATTTAGGATTGAGATGAGGAGAAATTTCTTCACTCAGAGAGTGGTGAACCTGTGGAATTCTCTACCTCAGAAGGCTGTGGAGGCCAAGTCACTGAATATATTTAAGAAGAGCTAGATAGATTTCTAAAAACACAAGGCATCAAGGGGTATAGGGAGAGAATGGGAATATGGTATTGAGATAGAGGATCGGCCATGACCATATTGAATGGCAGAGCGGCTCGAAGGGCTGAATGGCCTACTCCTGCTCCTATTTTCTATGTTCCTATGTTTCCTGCTCCGCGTCTGTGAGGACGATTATCTGTTGCGGCCCCCCTCCGGTCCTCGCCCTCTCCCGTGGTTTCTGGGCTCTCTTCTCCTATAAGGGGAGAAAGTAGAGGCACCTGAGTGTGTGATGGTGACATGGCCAACTGATGAATGCATTGGTTTGGGTGCGGCTGACCATTAAAGAGATGCATCAGAGGGTGAGTATGAGACAGAGCCATGACATTTTATGAGGATCGGGTTGAGTGGCAGTGGTTGGGGTGAGCAATGGGGAGGTGAGGAAGTGCTGAGGAAGTGCAGGTAAGTTGAGGATGAGGTTTGAGTGGGTGTGAGGAGTGATGCGATGGAGTAGTGTTGGCAGTGCAGAATGAGTGGGGGGGTGGGGGCGGTGATGTAGAAGGCGGAATGTAGGAGAATGGGTAAGTGTACTCACTTTGGCTGACCTAGTGGGTCATTGAAGTGCTTCCTGCACTGGATCCAGGTACGGGAGATGTTGCTGCTGCTGGTGACCTCCTCTGCCTCCTCGAGCCAGGCCTTCTTGGTGGCACTTACTCCCATCCGGGTAGAACACATCCCTCCTCCTCCTCACCCCATCCAGTAGCACCTGGAGTGAGGCATCACTAAATCTGGGAGCAGCCTTTCCCCTGAGCTGCTCCATTGTGCTGTTTGGGTTTTTGCTCCAGGAGCAGCCATTGGAGGACTGCCCCTTTAAATAGGTCTCCTCCAGCCGACAGCCCGTGATGCGGGTGCGCAGTCCGCCCACTGCACAGTTTTCGGATGGCAAACCCGAAAGCCACGTTAAGTAGCTCCAATTGACCCTCGATCACGTGGGGAACGGACAGATTTTATTGGGCGGGTTACCCATGTGCCCAATCGGCCCCCCCTGCCATCCCGCCTCCCTGGTAATATCGGGGCACCTATCTCTCTATTACAGACATAGCCTGGTCTTAACGATTCAGTTTAATATCTCACCTAAAGAGCGGCACCTCCAACAATGCAGCACTCCCTCAGTACTGCACTCAGCTGTCAGCCTAGATTATGTGCTGAAATCCTGGACATTATTAGCCTGATTTTAATTTTTAGCGGTGGCGATAAACGGGCGGTAGCGAATCGACTGCCAGTGATATAATCGCCTGATTTTCCTTTCCATTGAAGTTAAATGGGCGGCTGATCCACTCCTGCCCATTGATCGCCACCGCCAAAAGTAAAAATTGCCTCTTATTACTTTTTAACCGCACAATGTGCGACTTCTCCCATTGTGTTCACGTGGTAAGAAAAATTAAAAATGTCTTCAGGCTCCCGTCACTGGCTACAAATGGTCAATAAATACATTCATGTCTCAGTTCAGCATTTCAAATAAAATGAATGCAGTTTTCTAGTGTACAGATGTTGACCCTAGTTGGATGGTAATTATTGGTAACAGACCCATTTATCCTGACTGATAACCCCGATTTATTACTTTTGTAACTTGCTACTACCACTGGTAGTTAATTAAACCAAAATATAACATCATACATCAGCTTGTTAGCCAGAAATGAGCCACTGACTTTTTTTAATACCTGCTTTCTTACTACACTGGTCGTAATGTTAGGCTGGGTAGCTTTGACATTGGGCTGGTTCAGTTGGATGTTGGACTGGGTGAGTTGTTTGTTGGGCTGGGTGAGTGTGATGTTGGACTGGGTGAGTTGGATGTTGGACTGGGTGAGTGTGATGTTGGACTGGGTGAGTTGGATGTTGGGCTGGGTGAGTGTGATGTGTGCCTGGGTGAGTTGGATGTTGGGCTGGGTGAGTTGGATGTTGGACTGGGTGAGTTGGATGTTGGACTGGGTGAGTTGGATGTTGGACTGGGTGAGTTGGATGTTGGACTGGGTGAGTTGGATGTTGGGCTGGGTGAGTTGGATGTTGGACTGGGTGAGTTGGATGTTGATCTGGGTGAGTTGGATGTTGATCTGGGTGAGTTGGTTGTTGGGCTGGGTGAATTGGATGTTGGACTGGGTGAGTTGGATGTTGAATTGAGTGAGTTGGATGTTGAACTGGGTGAGTTGGATGTTGGACTGGGTGAGTTGGATGTTGAATTGAGTGAGTTGGATGTTGAACTGGGTGAGTTGAATGTTGGGCTGGGTGAGTTGGATGTTGATCTGGGTGAATTGGATGTTGGGCTGGGTGAATTGGATGTTGGGCTGGGTGAGTTGGATGTTGATCTGGGTGAGTTGGATGTTGATCTGGGTGAGTTGGATGTTGATCTGGGTGAGTTGGATGTTGATCTGGGTGAGTTGGATGTTGATCTGGGTGAGTTGGATGTTGGACTGGGTGAGTTGGATGTTGATCTGGGTAAGTTGGATGTTGGGTTGGGTGAATTGGATGTTGATCTGGGTGAGTTGGATGTTGATCTGGGTGAGTTGGATGTTGATCTGGGTGAGTTGGATGTTGATCTGGGTAAGTTGGATGTTGGGTTGGGTGAATTGGATGTTGATCTGGGTGAGTTGGATGTTGATCTGGGTGAGTTGGATGTTGGGCTGGGTGAGTTGGATGTTGATCTGGGTGAGTTGGATGTTGGGCTGGGTGAGTTGGATGTTGATCTGGGTAAGTTGGATGTTGAACTGGGTGAGTTAAGTGCAAGCCAATGTTGCTATTGCTACAGATGTGCCTGGTAATGATGGGGTAGCAGTATTGGTAAAGATTATGGGGCTGATTTTCCTGTCCTCCCTCTACCTGGATATCAAGAGCCCACCCAATGACCTGAATACGCCTGGATTTCCAGACTCGGGTCATTATCGTGTGCTTGCCTGACCCCTGGCAGGAGCTTGTGACTGGAGTCAGGGGTGAAAATACAGTCGCTGCCAACAGTCTGGGAGACATTCAACAATGGGAATGGCCGCCAGCTTTGTTACTTCCTGACGGCTGTCACAGAAGCCAGAAGGCCTCCAGAAGATCTCTGGGGCTAGTGAACAAAAAGGTTGTTCTTACCTTTTTTAGACTTCCCTTACCTTACAACTTGCTTCCCGTTCAGACCCTCCAGTCAGAAAGGAGGAGGGAGATACCCACGTGCAATGCCTAGCACCACCTTCTTCTAGTGTTTGGGTGCCCTTCCAGTGAACCCGAAGGAAAATTAAGTGAGAAAGCTGGGAACAACCCTTCCCACCTCATTACCTGACCTGCCCTCTGCCTGCGTATGTGTAGGTTGCAGCACTCCGAGGTCTTTGTTGTAATGATGTGGAGATGCCGGTGATGGACTGGGGTTGACAATTGTAAACAATTTTACAACACCAAGTTATAGTCCAGCAATTTTATTTTAAATTCACAAGCTTTCGGAGATTCTCTCCTTCCTCCAACATTTACCTGACGAAGGAGGAAGCCTCCGAAAGCTTGTGAATTTAAAATAAAATTGCTGGACTATAACTTGGTGTTGTAAAATTGTTTACAATTTGTTGTAATGTACAAGGAAACACAGCATCATGGGTCTCTGCCCCCTTTTCCTCTTTCTCTTTCTGCCTGGGAACTCAATTATCCTCCAGAGGTCTTCCAGGAGAAATATTGTAGATTTTAAAAGGAACAAGATGGCAACAATTCTCATCTCCAGATAGCATCCCCATCCCCTTTAACGACCTAGCTGAGGGCCACTGCTGGCTAAATCCAAGCCTCTTCTCCGGCAAGCTGTCTGGGGGTCTCCAGCAGATGTCTGCAGCTCGCTGGTCTCATTTAAATGAGGCATGATGTAATAAATTGGATAGAATACTAGAGCCTGGTCTTCAGTTGCTTCCAAGCCTTTATTCACAGAGATCAACACAGCCCACACCCTAGATAAGCTCGCTTATAAATGGATACAAGAGAGTCCCCAATTGATACCCACCACCTGAATACAATTAACACTAATTGATATAAATCACACAATTAACACATGAGGCCTAATATTGGATGCGCCTCAGGCTTACCCATTCAGGCACAGAACTGAGAACTGGAGCCCTGAGCTGCTGTTCCATGAAGAGCTGAAGTGAATTCTTGTCAAATAGAAAACATATGGCGTCTCGATTGGGAATTGCAGTTTTTAAGCAGAAGGCAGTGACGAGGCATCACCACCTGTGGGGAGAAACCCCCCCGGCTAAACTCACAGTCACTCTCTTAGTTTCTTACACTTCCAGTTTACACATTGGGATCTTACAGTTGCTTGAGGGCTGAAATCGTTTCTGCCAACTGCAAACATTTGTTTTGAAGACTGCTGTATTTAAGTAGTGAGAAGTATTTAAAGTATCCCTTGGAGACAACAATAACATCTTGCATTTATATAGTGCCTTAAACGTAGTAAAACACAGGAGCGTTATCAAACAAAATTCAACACCATGCCGCATAAGGAGATAGTAAGCAGGTGACCAAAAGCTTGGTCAAAGAGGTAGGTTTTAACGAGCGTCTTAAAGGAGGAGAGAGAGGCGGAGAGGTTTAGGGAGGGAATTCCAGAGCTTAGGACCTAGGCAACTGAAGGCACGGCCGCCAATGGTGGAACGAAGAAAAGAGACCAGAACTGGAGGAGTGTAGAGATCTCGGAGAGCTGGAGGAGGTTATAGAGGTAGGGAGGGGGCTGGGCCAGGAGGGATTTGAGATCAAGGATGAGAATTTTAAAATTGAGGCGTTTGCTGGATCAGGAGCCAGTGTAGGTTAACAGGCACAAGGGTGATGGGTGAACGGAACTTGTTGTGAGTCAGGATATGGGCAGCAGAGTTTTGGATGAGCTCAAGTTTACGGAGGGTGCACTTCACCACAGCAAGAGGGGGAAATATTAACAAGCCCCCATCACCGTCAATGACTTTCTTTAAAAGTTAGATAGTTACAAAGTATTTATATCCTTTTCTTTATTCCTACTTTTTCCACTGTTGAATTAGCATACACAGCCGAGGCTTATGTTCCCTGGGTTTTAATACCTGGATCTCCACTCTTGCTAATTCAGTTCCTTCAGTGTTGGTCTTTGAACTACTTGCTTGGGGACCAATCAGAGCAGTGCCAGGGTTGGGGGGAGGGCCGAGGAAAATCACCCCCCGAATGGACAAGGGACGTGAGGGCATTGAAGATACACCCAAAATGGAGCATGTGGCCACCTGCCCATGCAGATAAGATGCCCTCCCCATGACCCTGCTAACTCCACCGATAGGTGCGATCCTGGCGATTTGAGCTTCTGATAAACGGGAGAAAGTTATGGGAAAATATATACTAACCCTCAGGAATGTGCAGCAGGCTTGGATTTCCCACAGTCTGCGCGAGCTGGGCACAGGGAATGACCCGTGCGCCTGAACAGGTAGGCCTGATATGCACCCGCAATTGGGTGGCGAGCTGCGGACATCAGCTGGGGGTCCTCAGGCAGTTCACCAGTGACGAGCGAGGCGGTGATCGGAGGAAGGAAACGAGAGATGATCAGGAGGCGGGCAAAGTGGTGATCGGGGGGGTGATCGAGAGGGACAGTGATCGGGGGGTGATCAGGGGGACAGTGATCGGGAGGCAGAGATCGGGATGGGGACAAGCGGCGATCAGGAGGGTGGGCAAGGGGGGGTCGGGGGAATAAGGGGGGATCAGAGGGTGGTGATTGGGGGGCAAGGTGGTGATGGGTGAGGCGGGGATCGGGAGGCGAGGCGATGATCGGGGGGGGACGCAGTGATCGGAGGGCGAGGCGGTGATCGGGAGGTGAGGCGGTGATTAAGGGGGGGTGAGGCGGTGATCGGGAGGGGGCGCGAGGCGTTAATCGAGGGCGCAAGGTGGTGATCGTGGGGGCCAGGCGGTGATCGGAGGGAAGAGGCAGTGATCGGGGGGGCGAGGCGGTGATTGGGGGGGTGAAGCAGTGATTAAGGGGGGGTGGGGTGGTGATCGGGAGAAGGGGTGAGCTGGTGATTGAGGGGGCGTGGCAGTGATGGGGGGGGCGAGGCGGTGATCAGGAGGGGGGGTGAGGTGGTGATCGAGGGGGCGTGGCAGTGATCGGGGGTGGTGAGGCGGTGATTGGGGGTGGTGAGGCGGTGATTGGGGGTGGTGAGGCGGTGATCGGGGGTGGTGAGGCGGTGATTGGGGGTGGTGAGGCGGTGATCGGGGGTGGTGAGGCGGTGATCGGGGGTGGTGAGGCGGTGATCGGGAGGGGGGGTGAGGTGGTGATCGAGGGGGCGTGGCAGTGATCGGGGGTGGTGAGGCGGTGATCGGGGGTGGTGAGGCGGTGATCGGGGCGGTGGTGAGGCAGTGATCTGGGGGGGTGGGTGGTGGCGAGGCGGTGATTTGGGAGCAGGGGCGATGTAACAAGCATAGACAATACCGGCTCGTAGAGTGCCATGCATCTTAGCAAGAGGGCGGATGTAAAAGGAGGGTGGAATTCAGCATCTCTGAGGGAAGGATAACTTATCGAAACCCAATTAGTCATTGGAGGAATGGCATTAGAATGGTGAAAAACAACTAAAAGCCATGAGGCACTTCATAGAGATAGTTGCTAAAGAAACCACATACTAAGACCTGACAACAGTGAAAGGCTACGTAAACAATAAGACATCACAAGCAAGGCTGAGGTGGAACAAACTGTTTCTGCAGCAGAGATAAGGGATAAGGTAGCCATGCTAACATGATATGGCCATTCTTGGTTGGTTTTGACAAAGTCAGCACAATGGGATGTTTTACAACCAGGAGATAAGACCAGCGGTGCTTACGTGCAGAACAACACAGCTGAATAGTATAAAGATAGGGCATGCTCCCTCCCAAAAGTTAGGGGCTCGAGAGGGGACGGTCAGAAGTCCATTGCCTCAGGCAGTTCGCGGATGTCAGGTCTGCTCATCCTGAATCCGAAGGAATCAGGTTGTATTGATTGCTTGTCATTTAATGTAATCTGAAGACTGTAACTATAATATTGTTGAGAGTCAATCTATTAAAGCTAGCTTTTTTTTTTATTCGTTCATGGGATGTGGGCGTCGTTGGCGAGGCCGGCATTTATTGCCCATCCCTAATTGTCCTTGAGAAGGTGGTGGTGAGCCGCCTTCTTGAACCGCTGCAGTCCGTGTGGTGAAGGTTCTCCCACAGTGCTGTTAGGAAGGGTGTTCCAGGATTTTGACCCAGCGATGATGAAGGAACGGCGATAAATTTCCAAGGCGGGATGGTGTGTGACTTGGAGGGGAATGTGCAGGTGGTGTTGTTCCCATGTGCCTGCTGCTCTTGTCCTTCTAGGTGGTAGAGATCGCGGGTTTGGGAGGTGCTGTCAAAGAAGCCTTGGCGAGTTGCTGCAGTGCATCCTGAGGATGGTACACACTGCAGCCACAGTACGCTGTCCTTATGATTGAGGGAAGGTCATTGATGAAGCAGCTGAAGATGGTTGGGCCTAGGACACTGGCCTGAGGAACTCCTGCAGCAATCGCCTGGGGCTGAGATGATTGGCCTCCAACAACCACGACCATCTTCCTTTGTGCTATTGGTGGTTGTGACCGAGTGAGCTAAAGGTAGCCACCCCTCAAGCCCATAAGAGAAGACAGGGAGGAGGAATAAGTAATTGGAAGTAGCCAACCCCTCAGGCCTGTGGGAGAATAAACCATGGCAAGTGCACTGGATGGTTTACGTTTGACAATCCACACATACGTGGTAAGGTCATTAAGGTCATGCATGCTCTTGAGAGGAGAGGAAAGAAATAGTGCAGGAGGACGAGGAGTTAAAATAGGAACTTGTACTGTAAGATCTGTCAGACCTTGTGTGAGGTGGAGACTAAGATGAAGAAACTGGTAAAGGAGAAGAAAATTAAAGAGGGGGATTGGAAAGCGGGTGTCTTGTTGTTTCAGCCACAAGAGATAAGGAAGTTGAGAGAGGAAGTTGAAATTCAGAAGGGTAGGTTGAAAGACGATGTTAGCAGATTTCTCGGTACTGTTGCAACAATGGGTTGTTGCTCCAACAGCAATAATTTCTGCTTAATTCTAGCCCGAGTGGTTATAAAATAACAAGTTTAATAGATTGACTTACAACAGAATTGCACTGCAGTTGTCTTCAACATTACATTCAACAGTATTCTAGTTATTATACAACTGTCTACATTAAATGACAACTAATCAATACTACCTGAGGGTCTTCCAACTGTCCCCTCTTGAGCACTCCAACTTTTGGGAGGGAGCATGCCCTATCTTCATACTATTCGGCTGCGGTGTTCTGTACGTAAGCCCCGCTGGTCTTAGCTCACAGTCATAAGTCCTCCCACTGTGCTGACGCCACGTTAGCAACTCAAGATAAGCTGTTTTACGTAAGGTAGCTAATGACCTCAACCTCCATCTCTGTTTACAAGCTGTCATGTTCCTCTGAGGAATGCGTCTTTCTTATCTGAGTACAGCCCCCTTATGCATGGCCCCACCAATGTTGGTTTCGTAGCAACCACATCTCTTGTTTTGGTGTAATCCATCTTCTGACCTTAATGTTATCTATTCTATGATCTCCCTGATGTTCTGCTGTGTGAGCTGTCCTTGTTCTCACAGAGATGCTGAACTTTTGCCCTCCTATTTTCCAAGCTTGTTTTAAACCATATTCTTACAGATGAGGAAGAAAGAACAAAAAGAAAGATTGAGGGACCTTCACCACACCAGGCTTCAGTGAGGACACAGACTGTGAGCTTGAGTCGGTACAGAATGGGGTTAAGTGGCAAACATTAGAAATTTGTGAAATTTGGTTTAAGTAAATAAAAAGGGTAGTCTATGATGGAATCAAGAAGGAGAAAGGGAGAGTGTCACAAGCTATAGAATGTGTTCTTTTGTTTTCAGTGTACTGCCTCTTTAAAAAGCCAGTCCTCATTGTGAGTGCTTTCTTTTTGCAGTTGTGACGTGTTTTCTTCTTTTGTGTAATGTTACAAAGATTTTGTTTAGCTGTGAAAGCAGTTATTTCCAGTATTTTCACAGTTTTGTGACAGTCTTGGAAAGGCGTGCCTGAAGAACTAACGAAACAAAAGACGATGTAAATTACTCGGTTTTAGTAAGCACGTGCTACATTGATAATTTTATCTGTTCTGTCTTGTGTGACTCCTAATGAGCGCGTGCTTCCTGAGAGGGTGGTAAAGGCAGAAACCCTCAACTCATTTAAAAAGTACCTGGATGTGCACCTGAAGTTCCGTAACTTACAGGGCTACCGACCAAGTGCTGGAAAATGGGATTAGGCTGGGTGGCTTATTTTCGGCCGGCACGGACACGATGGGCTGAATGCCCTTCTTCTGTGCTGTAAATTTTCTATGATTCTATGATTCTAAAAAAAGAAAAAAATATCTAATTTGGTCACGTAGCAGAGTATAGAACGAATCACAGATTGGTTACGGCACAGAAGGAGGCCATTTGGCCCATTGAGCCTGTGCCATTAAGGTGTTAGCCATGGCTCAGGGATAGCACTCTCGCCTCTGAGTCAGTAAGTCATGGGTTCAAGTTCCACTACAGAAACTTGAGCACAAAATCTAGGCTGCCACTGCAGTGCAGTACGGAGGGGTGCAGCACTGTCGGAGGTGCCGTCTTTCAGATGAGACGTTAAATCGAAGCCCCGTCAACCCTCTCAGGTGGATGTAAAAGATCCCATGGCATTATTCGAAGAATAGCATGGGATTTCTCCCTGGTGTCCAGGGGCCAATGTTCATCCCTCAACCAACATCACTTAAACAGATTATCTGGTCATTATCACATTACTGTTTGTGGGATCTTGCTGTGCACAAATTGCTGCCATTTCCTATATTACAACAGTGACTGCACTTCAAAAAAAGTACTTCATTAGCTGCAAAGCGCTTTGTGACATCCTTACATCGTGAAAGACGATATATATAAATGCAAGTCTTCCTTTTTGGTTGACTACCTTAGAAGAATGTAATATATCGGTGCCAAAGTGCAGACGTATGTCGGAGTTTCAGTGTGCAATGGCAGGATATGGGTATTAGTTTGGTTAGACAAGCTCCCAACCTCATTGTGTTATCATGAGTGTGCAGTGAGTGGAGTGGAAGGGGGAGGAAATCGGAGGGACATTAACCTGGGTCACAACTCACCTGCAAATAACAGCAGCTGGTTTTAGAGAAATGCCAAATTGCTGGGCAGCAGGTAGCCTGATCACTGTATGGTCTACAGATGGTGCCTGGCACAAAGAACCAACAGGGAAGGAGAAGGGTAAAAGAAAACTTTAATAAATTGGGATGGCATTTCATTAAGGACACAAAAGTCCTCTAACTCTACCACAAAAAAAAACCAAAGGAAATCACCACAAATGTTTAGTCAGTCTTCAGAACAATCTATTTAAAGTCATTGACCACAAAGCAGCAAATTAATTTTTCACAGTATAAACTTATAACCTCAAGATCTCCTCTGATCTCTAATGAAACTCCTCCATTGCTAAAGATGCTTTCAAGAAACTTGGGGCTGCATTTTCCTTCGAATTTCTGCCCATTTTTGGGCTGTTCTGGGGCACTAAAGTAAGGCCCACCCCCTCACATCCGCCGGTGGTCTGTACCAGCCCAAGTCACCACTGGTTTGAATGTTTTTGCTACTGGATCTTCCGGACAGCATTTGATGGCTTTTGCCACATTAGTCATGCAGCAACTCACCAATGTATAAAATAGGTGACTGATACTCTCTTCAGTCAGGCTGCGCACTTCGTATCCTTCCCAATGGAATCAGAGAAACAAAGAAAGCGAGCTATCCAATTGTACAGACTGGCAGGGTTCCCACAGTTGCAAGGAACAATGTGCCTTTCAAAGCCCCACATGACAACCTCTTTCATTTCACTAACAGGAAGTCTTTCATTGAGGTGAAGTGCAGCTAGTGTGCAATACCAATTACTTTATCCTGCGCCTGAATGCTCGTTACCCATGTTTTCATCATATGACAATCCACCAAACCAGCACTAATGACTCGAAGCCATGTATCAGGATGGTTCCCCTGCAGTCACGCCTTATGACTCCAATAAGGCTTCCGCAAACAGCGGGGAACAGCAGAGATCACGAGGTCCGTGTCGGTACAAGAAGTGTGATGTAGCAGACTATGAACATTCTGCAGTCCTGTTTGAGATGTCTGGATAAATCTGGTGGATTCCAGCAAGGGTCTGCAGAATCATTGTAGCTTACCGTGTATTAGATACCTTTGCAATGAAGAAAGATTTTCTGCTTTTGGAATAAGAGGGGATGCTGATGATGAAGATGGGAAGGGAGGAAGGACCTCCATCTCTACCATATGAAGAGGATGCACAGGAAGGAGAAGATGTGGAACAGATCAGCCAGCAGCCAGAGAAAGGAGGACACAACTTATAGCCAAATGCTTTCAATGAATAAAAGTTCACTTCCCAAATAGTCACGTCACACCTGTCTGCCCACCTTCACTGTCAAAGATATCTGTCTATTTTCTGCTTTAGAAAGAAGTCTACATTTCCCCAGCCACCATCCAACTCCTAAAAGTTGCAAGCATACACAGAAATAACTCAGAACTCGCTGTGTTCAAGCCATGAGCACTGTGCAGAACAACATTCACCCAAAGGTATCAAAAAATCCATTCACCCTATTTACAACTGTTTCTTAACGCCGTGTCTACCCTTCGTGCTATCTACATTGCTTACTCGAGCTTCTACTTCTACAGGCTGCTCCTTGAGTGAGACCAGGTTGAGCGGTGGGTGGCTGGGAAGATTTCCCTGGAGACCTGAAATGACTCTTGCCACAGTGAAGCAGCAGTTCCAGAGGGATGAACTTCCAGCAGCCCTTCGTTTGCGGTGTCAAGGAGTGCTGAGCTTCTATGTGAAGCTCTCCTGTGCAGGCTTGATGGGTTCCTTAAGGCTGCAGGTTCATTACCGTCTTCGGAGTGACAGCAACATCTGTGACCACTACTTGCAGTCCACTGGTCCAGGCCACAGGCTCAGAGGTGGAGTGTCATTACAGAATGAACAGCCCCAACCTGGTCTTGGAAGCCCTGTGCAAGTGTGGCATTCACGTTGACTCTCAAGGCATCAACTGATGCACCAACCTTCTCTTGCTATCATGCTGTCTCCCACAGCCTCTCCTGTCTGTCTGCCGAATGGCCTTCTCCTGTGCTGTACCTCCTATGTTGATCTATGCGTGAACTAAAAGGGAGCATTTTACACAGAATTACATAGCAATTACCCAGAAATAGGCTGTTCGGCCCAACCAGTGCATGTTGGTGTTCATCCTCCACATGAACAGTAGTCCTAATCCCATATTCCCATACCCCTTTATCCCCCTTTCCTGCAACCGCTGATCTAATCTATTCTTAAAGATTGACATGGGCCGGAAATATCCTCAGAGCTGCTCCTGATCTGCCATCGCAACTTGTCCAGATGTGCCTACGACCCTAACCTCGTCTACGCAACCTCAAGGAGAATCCTGGCCACGGTCTCTGCTTCAGTCACGAGCTCCGGCAGTGCCTCACAGCCCTTAGCCCAGTGATGATTCCTGTAAATGCGCCAAATACTGAAATTCGCTGCAACCGTAACTTCTACCTTTGTTGCCAGTTTTCCCCCTCTCTGCCTGCGCGTGTTGTCTATTTGCTGAGGTACAGTTCCCAGCACCCAGTGGTGCCTTACCATATCCATGTATCAGCTACATTAGAGAGTTGGGATAAATGGTTCATTCTCGGACTGGCAACCAGTAGCCAGTGGTGTTCTGCAGGGGTCGGTGCTGGGTCCCCAACTCTTTACAATCTATATTAACGATTTGGAGGAGGGGACCGAGTGTAACATATCAAAGTTTGCAGATGATACAAAGATGGGAGGGAAAGTAGAGAGTGAGGAGGACATAAAAAACCTACAAGGGGATATAGACAGGCTGGGTGAGTGGGTGGAGATTTGGCAGATGCAATACAATATTGGAAAATGTGAGGTTATGCACTTTGGCAGGAAAAATCAGAGAGCAAGTTATTATCTTAATGGCGAGAAACTGGAAAGTACTGCAGTACAAAGGGATCTGGGGGTCCTAGTGCAAGAAAATCAAAAAGTTAGTATGCAGGTGCAGCAGTTGATCAAGAAGGCCAACGGAATGTTGGCTTTTATTGCTCGGGGGATAGAATATAAAAACAGGGAGGTATTGCTGCAGTTATATAAGGTATTGGTGAGACCGCACCTGGAATACTGCATACAGTTTTGGTGTCCATACTTAAGAAAAGACATACTTGCTCTCGAGGCAGTACAAAGAAAGTTCACTCGGTTAATCCCGGGGATGAGGGGGTGGACATATGAGGAGAGGTTGAGTAGATTGGGACTCTACTCATTGGAGTTCAGAAGAATGAGAGGCGATCTTATTGAAACATATAAGATTGTGAAGGGGGCTTGATCGGGTGGATGTGGTAAGGATGGGTGTAACTAGAACTAGGGGGCATAATCTTAGAATAAGGGGCAGCTCTTTCAAAACTGAGATGAGGAGAAACTTCTTCACTCAGAGGGTAGTAGGTCTGTGGAATTTGCTGCCCCAGGAAGCTGTGGAAGCTACATCATTAAATAAATTTAAAACAGAAATAGACAGTTTCCTAGAAGTAAAGGGAATTAGGGGCTACGGGGAGCGGGCAGGAAATTGGACATGAATTTAAATTTGAGGTTAGGATCAGATCAGCCATGATCTTATTGAATGGCGGAGCAGGCTTGAGGGGCCGATTGGCCTACTCCTGCTCCTATTTCTTATGTTCTTATGTACTCACCTGCCAAGGATATCACAACCACACACAATACTGTCCTCACCCAATTCCACACACACACACACACGCACACATGTTCACATACACATGTCCAGTCGATGTAGGGTTGCCAACTCTGGTTGGACGTATTCCTGGAGTGTTCATCACATGACATACCGCCTCCAACTTCCCCACCCAATCAAATATCACTTTTTCCCCCATTTCCAATATTTTTTGTAACTAAAAAAAGAAAATGAGAAAGACACACCATTTTTTTATATGCCCCTATGATTTTTCTCACTGCAGTGTTCAGGAGGTTAATCTTCAATTCCTGGAGACTCTAGGGCAATCTTGGAGGGTTGGCAACCCTAAGCAGATGTCACTGGATAGTGATGAGGAGTGGAAATCGTGGGGAACTGAGGCTAACTCAGATCAGCTACCTCAGTCACAGAGTTATCCTGGTCTGTATGGGTCAACTACTCCCTGGATAAACTCTGAGCTGTTGTTTTTTTCATATTCCCAGCTGTAAGGCTCTGAACAGAATTCATATATGTATAAGTTCTTATACATAACTCAAAGCCTTAATTCTGAGCAGCTTGTTTCTAGTTTACTGTGTTTTCACACAACCCCACAGAATGCACCTATTCCCTTCCAGCCTTTCCTCTAGCCCTACAATCCTCCGAGAACTCTGCATTCCTCCAACTCTGGCCTCTTGTGCATCTCTCACTCCCTTCGTCCCGCTACTGGCATCTGTGCCTTCAGCCGTCTAGGCCGTAAGCTCTGGAATTCCCTCCCTAAATCTCTCCGCCTCATTCTTCTTCTATAAGAGGCTCCTTAAAACCTACCTCTTTGTCCAAGCTTTTGGTCACCTGTCCTAATATCTACTTCTTTGGCACGGTGTCAAGTTTTTTGTCCGATTACGCTTCTGTGAAGCACCTTGGGATGTTTTACTACGTTAAAGGCTCTGTATAAATGCACGTTGTTGTTATCAGTGTGAACTTATCCAATTTGTTCTTTTTTTGACAGCCACTGAGCAACTTTTAGCAAATATTCAAGAGATTGGAGGAAAAAGAAATATTGGCTCCAAAAATCAACGGGCCAGCAATTCCGGCAATTCCGTTGAGATCGTGCCCGCCAAGTACCCCCGCCTCGGACCCTGATGGACTTTCCGGGATCAGAGGACATTCCGTATATTGAATTCCATTGGTGGGTGTCTGGGCCATTAAGGGTGCATGAGGGATGTCTGCCAAATAGGAAAGGCCAAAACATCTGGAGGAAGATACCCATCTGGGGGGGGGGCTACCAAGTTCCCCCTCCCCCCTTGGAAACAACAGTGCACCTGATGGCCCTCTTGCCAAGGGGGCCACATCAAAATAATTTGTTTTGAAATTGAGATCCTGGCCTCGATGCTGGACCCTGCAGGGTGGGCCTCACTTCCGACCCTGTCGCTAAGATATATCTGATCTCACCGGGTGTACTTTCCCCAACCATACTCCGGGTCCCAGTGAAGGCCTGGGACACGGGATCTTCAATGTTTGGAATCCCTGCGCCCCACGCACCAACAGATCACTCAGGAAACTTCAGAGCAAGGCCGGGACCAAGGGTATCCAGGGCCCTGGCAGGTTTCCGGACCTACGGCAGGAGTATGCTGGAGGGGCTGCGGATTTTCATAGCCAATTTTTGCAAACATTATTACAATTAAACATTAGAGTCAGGGAAGTCGAAGAGCCATCAGGAGAAACCACGGGGTCATTCTGATGCAAAAACTACAAATACTTGCAAACCATTGTGAGTCCACACAAGTGTGACAATAGGACATAGGAACTTTATGAACAGGAGTAGGCCATTCAGCCTTTTGAACCATGCAATCATATCATGGCTGATCTGCACCTCAACCCTATTTATCCGTCTTTGCTCCATATCCCCTAATACCCATACCTAACAAAAATCTATTGATCTCAGTCCTGCAAGCTCCAATTGTCCCAGCATCCACATCCTTTTAGGGAAGAGAATTCTAGATTTCTATTATCCTTTGAGTGAAAAGCTGTTTCCTGATTTCACTCCTAAATGGCCTAGCTCTAATTTTAAGATTATGTCCCCTTAGTCTTGATTCTCCCACCAGAGGAAATAAATCTCTGTACCTAACCCATCAAATCCTTTTAACATCTTAAACACCTCGATCAGATTGCCCCTCAATCCTCTATACTCAAGGGAATACCAGACACGCGAGAATTGTACAGGTTCAAGATGAAGGTTCAATCTTTGGAGAATAACATCAAGCTATATAAAAACCATATATAATTAGAAGTTTGGCATCTAGCATGCATCAATCGCATCACAGCTTTAGGCGTCACACCTGCAGGTATAGCCTCAGAGGCATCACCCTCCCAAAGTGTCACGCCTCAGGGTGTCATAACTTATAACAGGTCGGTAGTGTAAAAAGTCATGATTGCCTGAAACAATACTCATTAAATATCCCACTGACAAAATGTGAACAAATTAAAAGTTTGATTCAGTCGGTAAGCACCAGTGAGGAATGAGCAAGCAGCAGAAGAGGGCAAACAAATGGCTCAATTTTTATTTAAAGCTACCAATCCTAAACTAGCAAATTTCATAAACCAACCAATCAAATAAATTTGTGAACTTGATTTGAGCCGTCATATTGATGTTTTAGATAGCTGAAGATATACCCATGTCGGTAATATTTATAACATAAAACCCATTAAAAAATTTAAATAATCCAGAATAAAAGGCTTCTTCTTCCTCAGGAGTTGTCTTTTTAGGGTTATAAATCCTTAGAAAATGTTTTTTGTGAAGGCCTATTACTGTTTCAGGAGCCTGGGGCCTTAATTTGAATTACTGGGCTGGAGCTTGAAATATTACGCTGGCCTTCGTTCATTTGGATTTCCGATTCGCTGCAGCCCAAGTCAATCAAGGAAAACCCCACCCCTCTTCATTTTGTCTCCATCTCCAATAACCCAGTATTCCCTCCCTCCTCCCTCAACCCTGTCCCCCTTCTCCCATCAACCTTCTCACTGTGCTCTCTGCAGCGGCCAAACCCGCTCTCTCTCCCATAAACGGCCCGACCCAATTTACCCCCCTACCCTGTGCTCCTTTCAGCAGCTCGATCCCAAAGTGGCCGGAGTCACTCGCAATGTTGCTCACCCTGGCCAGTTATTCCTTATGTGCCCGGGCACCTTTTCCTGCTCCCAAGTTGTTTCCAACTGAGATGTTCCCCATCCATTGGTTTTCTCACCAGAAATTGCTGTCTTTGGTTCTCCTACTGTTCTTTTGATGCTGTGACTGAACACACAAATACAACTACATTTGGCAAGCACTAAGCTCCCCAAGCCACCTCAAGCATGTCTCAGCATACCTGCTCCGTGTCATTCTCCTAGCCCTAATGTTTCTCTGCCCACCAGCTTGCTGGCCCAACTGAATGCCTCCCTGGCGGACCTCTCACCTGCCTGCCTACTCTAGTGCATTCCAAGCCACCTGTTCATCCATCCGTACTGAGGGCTTCATTCCTGAATAAGGGCGATTCCAGACCTGCATCATTACGTGGGACCTGGGCCTATACTCAGGTTCTGGTCATGTGTCCTGACTGCCACCAGTCCAACTTTCAGTGCGTCCTGATTCTCTTCTTCCTCCTCAATGTTTTCAGCCCCCAACAGCCCTCTCAGTATCCCCAATACCCACCCGCCCACCCCCACCCTCAGTGCTCTCAGAACCTACTTTTGCCCTTTAACAATCAGTGCTACCAGTCCCCATCTCCCACCCTCAGTGCTTCCATAACCTAGTCCTCCTCCAGTGCACCTAGTTCCAGTACTTCCACCTCCCCCCCCAACTCCTCCCGTACCCCATCCTCCCTCACTGATACAACATTTTAGACTTCCAGTGCGCTGAGCCTCTAAACGATCCATTCTTCCGGTCTCCTCCACTGTCCTTCATGATTGCCTCCATGACCAGTTCTCCAAGACACCAAACTCTTCAGTCACACCAATCTTCTGACTTCACCTTGAGTGCATCCATTCCACCACACCCCACCCAAGTACTCTCAGGCACCAACCTCCTCCCCCCGCAAGTGCTTCCAGGCTTCATAGGCTACCCTTCATGCCCCAACCCTCTGAGTGAGTGCTGCCATAACAAAGCTATTTCTAAAGTCCTCCCAGGCCCCAGACTGACCACCTGCTCTGATGCGAACAACTTCTGAACCATTCATGTAGCAGCATCTTTCTAATGGCCCCTCCCATCCTGTCTCCAACCTGGCATATGTTGCCTCCAATCTTCCTATGACAGTTATCAGAGTGATATCAGTATGGTGATAGAGATAGGATAAATCCAGCTTCAGCCAGCTCTATATCCAAGGGAATCATGTTGTTTCCTTTGGCAGTGATGACCCAGTACATCCACTTACAGAGGCCTGGCTGGGGCGAAGATTACGGCATATATAAGGTAATATAATTTAGGGTCCTACACTAGTATTGATCACCAAAGTGGGGGGTCGGAGAGGAATTTTCCAGATATTGTTTCCTTAAATTGGCCCTGGGTTTTTCAATCCTTGTTTTTGTGCCTCTCCGAGGAGAATACACGGCTACTTCAAGCATCACGACTGTTTGGGGCAGGCTCGATGGACCAGTTGGTATTTTCCTGTCCATCATTTTCGTATGTTCGTATCAGGGTTTTTAATGAGAGACGTTGGTCTCTGTGAACATATGCCGGTGATGGACTGTGAACATAGGAAGAACATAAGAAGAAGAGCCCCTCGAGCCTGTTCTGCCATTCAATTAGATCATGGCTGATCTGTATCTTTTTTAATTATTCATTCATGGGATGTGGGCATCGCTGGCAAGGCTGGCATTTATTGCACATTCCTAATTGCCCTTGAGAAGGTGGTGGTGAGCAGCCTTCTTGAACCGCTGCAGTCCGTGTGGTGAAGGTTCTCCCACAGTGCTGTTAGGAAGGGAGTTCCAGGATTTTGACCCAGCGACGATGAAGGAACGGCGATATATTTCCAAGTCCGGATGGTGTGTGACTTGGAGGGGAACGTGCAGGTGCTGTTGTTCCCATGTACCTGCTGCTCTTGTCCTTCCAGGTGGTAGAGGTTGCGGGTTTGGGAGGTGCTGTCGAAGAAGCCTTGGCAAGTTGCTGCAGTGCATCCTGTGGATGGTACACACTGCAGCCACTGTGCGCCGGTGGTGAAGGGAGTGAATGTTTAGGGTGGCGGATGGGGTGTCAATCAAGCGGGCTGCTTTGGCCTGGATAGTGTCGAGCTTCTTGAGTGTTGTTGGAGCTGCACTCATCCAGGCAAGTGGAGAGTATTCCATCACACTCCTGACTTGTGCCTTGTAGATGGTGGAAAGGCTTTGGGGAGTCAGGAGGTGAGTCACTCGCCGCAGAATACCCAGCCTCTGACCTGCTCTTGTAGCCACAGTATTTATATGGCTGGTCCAGTTAAGTTTCTGGTCAATGGTGACCCCCAGGATGTTGATGGTGGGGGATTCGGTAATGGTAATGCCGTTGAATGTCAAGGGGAGGTGGTTGGACACTCTCTTGTTGGAGATGGTCATTGCCTGGCACTTGTCTGGCGCGAATGTTACTTGCACTTATCAGCCCAAGCCTGGATGTTGTCCAGGTCGTGTTGCATTCGGGCACGGACTGCTTCATTATCTGAGGGGTTGTGAATGGAACTGAACACTGTGCAATCATCAGCGAACATCCCCATTTCTGACCTTATGATGGAGGGAAGGTCATTGATGAAGCAGCTGAAGATGGTTGGGCCTAGGACACTGCCCTGAGGAACTCCTGCAGCAATGTCCTGGGGCTGAGATGATTGGCCTCCAACAACCACTACCATCTTCCTTTGTGCTAGGTATGACTCCAGCCACTGGAGAGTTTTCCCTTTGATTCCCATTGACTTCAATTTTACTCGGGCTCCTTGGTGCCACACTCGGTCAAATGCTGCCTTGATGTCAAGGGCAGTCACTCTCACCTCACCTCTGGAATTCAGCTCTTTTGTCCATGTTTGCACCAAGGCTGTAATGTGGTCTGGAGCCGAGTGGTCCTGGCGGAACCCAAACTAAGCATCGGTGAGCAGGTTATTGGTGAGTAAGTGCCGCTTGATAGCACTGTCGACGACACCTTCCATCACTTTACTGATGATTGAGAGTAGACTGATGGGGCAGTAATTGGCCGGATTGGATTTGTCCTGCTTTTTGTGGACAGGACATACCTGGGCAATTTTCCACATTGTCGGGTAGATGCCAGTGTTGTAGCTGAACTGGAACAGCTTGGCTAGAGGCGCAGCTAGTTCTGAGGCACAAGTCTTCAGCACTACAGCCGGGATGTTGTCGGGGCCCATAGCCTTTGCTGTATCCAGTGCACTCAGCCATTTCTTGATATCACGTGGAGGGAATTGAATTGGCTGAAGACTGGCTTCTGTGATGGTGGGGATATCGGGAGGAGGCCGAGATGGATCATCCACTCGGCACTTCTGGCTGAAGATGGTTGCAAACGCTTCAGCCTTGTCTTTTGCACTCACGTGCTGGACTCCGCCATCGTTGAGGATGGGGATGTTTACAGAGCCTCCTCCTCCCGCTAGTTGTTTAATTGTCCACCACCATTCTTAACTCCATCTAACTGCCTTGGTTCCGTAATCCTTAATAACCTTACCTAACAAAAATCTAACAAGAAGTGTTGGGAAAAACGTCTGAACTGTAACAAACTGTGTCATATTCGGGTTGATATTCTAGTCCTAATGCACTGTCACTGGATTGCTGTGCCTTGTATGCATTTTGACTGATGAGGTCAGCTCACTTACATCATTCACACACACTCCCTGCTTAATTGCATTGGGTACAGGGAGCTTGATGATGGGGGGGTGGTGAAGGCAGTGGGGTATTCAACGTACCAGTAGCTCTAAAAGGGCTGCTGTTTACACATAAAGGTGAGCTGGATTTAAACGCAACAAATCAGATACTGGACTGTTCAGCAATAGGGGAGAAGCAAGGCACCCCCATTTGTGGATGACACCCTGAAGGTGCTCCGAAGGAGTGCAGCAAAGGAGGGTCACCTCCTTGAACCTGAGGTGCAGCTGCCTATAGAGGCCAATGTCAGAAATACTTGGCTAGAGGTGGCTGAGCGAGTGAATCCACCTCTTATAGATCCTGGGTGCAAATGAGGAAGAGGTCCTCAGGCCTAAGGAAGATTGTCAAAGACTACACAGAATGTACCTACTCAAAGTATATGGCCATAGAATACACGGCACAATAGGGCTAATAATGGGATCCCAGTGCCTCTGCACCGGGACCCCTGCTCCTTGGGCACAGCATGCGGCTGTAACGTTGTGAGCTGACCGTGCCCTATGAAGTAGAGTCAGCTCAGTCAAGAGATATTTGGTGCTACTGGCACAATGCGCCCGGAGTGCACTGAGTTCAAGGGGCTGGATAGCCAGTGCCAGCAGCTAATAAAGGGCTGCTGGTCCCACTTAAAGTGAAAATGCCTCTAAATTTACAGATAAAAGCAAGGCGCCGACAGACACACCATTCTAAGTTGCTACTATAAAGATGCTAAGAAAAGGATAGATCTTTTTCAAGTGGAGGGGCATCCTCCAGTCAAGAGCACCTTGGATGGAAGCTGCACAATGAGTTAACACTAGCCCAAATCTGGGGCAGGTGAGGAAGAAATTTGCTGGGCAACACAAGATTTCCAAGGTAGATGTGCACACACTGTGCGCAATTAACACTGTTGTCTTACAAGGAATATTGACAACACTAAGGCTGAATGGCCTATTTCTGTTCCTATGTTCCTATTACACTGTAAACTTAGTGCAGCATTGCAGTGAGAGAATGCACTAAAGTTACATGCGTGTCTGTGTTTCAACAGGGCACTCTGCATTGCTGCCTTCACAATGCATTTGCCCTATGGCCCATGAAATGTAGCAAACACATTGCCATACAAAGTATCCGCACACTGCATGTTCACAAACTCACATAAGTTGGTTGCTGGTCTGGACACTTGGGTGACACACATCTCTCATTCCAACTTACGTAAATCCCTGCTAGGAGCATAGGATCAATTTATCTTATTCCAACATATGTCTCTTGTCTACCTGCTTACAGGTGAAGACTGGATATAACTAGTGCATGCAGACAGTTGTGACCCTTGGCTCCTCGGAAAGAGCGAGAGTTCATTTGGGATGGAGAAGAATAAGTAGTTGTGGAGAGATGAGATAGTATTCATGGACCTTGATGTATGGAGGGTGCCAATGGAGACAGTGCTTATCTGGCAAGGATACTGGGCACGCATGCAGATAACTATTGTGCACTGGATGTTTCAGGCGCGTAATTGTGTCCTGCATGAAGGTCTGCCTTATGAATCTTGCTAAGTGATCGGTTCCTTATGCTGACAAGCCTTCTGTCCCCTGGTTGGATCGGCGTTTGCCTCTGCTTGCTGCTGCATGTCTTCGCTTGCCTGCTCCATAGCAAGGCTCCTTCAGAGGGCAAAGTTGTGTGAGACACAGTGGGCAACAATACTTCTGGGCATCTTGGCCAGGCTATACATCAGCACTCCCCCAATTGGTCAAGGCATCTAAACCTTCAAAATGTTGATGCCTGCTCCAAGAGTCCGGTAGCATTGTGTCTCTCATTAAATTGCTGTCCAGGTCTTGTCCTTCAGTGCATCAATAGGTAAGTAGCCATGGCTGCAGCAGATAACTTAGTTCCTCAGGCGGCATCCATTCAGTGCTCTTGCCCATTGCATTTTACTTCTGTGGACTGGCATAAAATGAGTGAGTCATAGCAACTTCCAGGGTAATAGTCAGGTATATTATTTGTTGCCTATGGTTAGACCAATGGCACATATATGGGATTTCTGTTCAAGAAGGTGACATTGGGGTTAGGAGTCCATATGCCACATGCGTGCTATCAATAGTGACCTGCACAATGGGGAATCTAGCCGAAAGGTAAAAGTGCAGGGCTCTTTTGTGTTGTGTGCTTTCCATGGGGAAATAGATGAATTCACTGGCCAGGACAAACAAGGCTTCTATGACTTGCACGGAGCAACTGTGCACTGCAGGTTGGAAGATTTGGCAGATATCTCTTGCTGTTGCTTGGAAGGACACAGTGGTATAAAAGTTCAGTAGTTAGCTTGACAACATTGACAGAGTCCTGATCATGGAACTGGTTTCCAGATCTGGCTGCAGGAGTGTGCATAGTTCCATGATGGCCACCTTTGGGAATGGTAGTGCCCACATGCAGGTGTCTTTGCACATCTTCAGGTACGGTCGTCTGGCCCTTTACACATGCGGTGGCATAAGGGCCGGTTCTAATTGAGCATCTAAGGTATAAACGCACCTATCTGGCATGCCTGCTCTGATCCTCCTCCATATTACTGTGCACAGCTCTGGACTCGATATTATAAAAAGGATAAAGAGGCATTGGAGAAGGTGCAAAAAAGATTCACTCGGACAATACCAGAACTGAGAGGTTATACTTATCAGGAAAGGCTCAATAGTCTGCGGGGTGACCTAATAGAGGTCTTTAAGCTAATGAAAGGGTAGATGTAGGGAAGATGTTTCTGCTTGTGGGGGAGGCCAACTTTAGGGCCATAGATATAAGATAGTCACCAATAAATCCAATAGGGAATTCAGGAGAAACTTCTTTACCCAAAGAATGATAAGAATGTGGAACTCACCACCTCACGAAGTAGTTGAGGCAAATAGCATAGATACATTTAAGGGGAAGCTCGATAAACACAAGGGAGAAAGGAATAGAAGGATATGCTGATAGGGTTAGATGAAGAGGGGTGGGAGGAGGCTCGTGTGGAGCATAAACACCGGCATACACCAGTTGGGCCGAATGGCCTGTTTCTGTGTAGACTTAATGTAATTCTATGTAATTCCAAAGCATGCAGATACAGGTGGATGTGCAGAGTGATACCCATTTGGAAAGAACACAATGAAATATTCCTAGCGAAACAGACAGAGAGCAAATGGAGTGCAGCTCTGAGCCTTTCATTCATTAGTTGCTTTGCCAAGTTAGTTAGTTCCTGGCAAAGCAACTAAAGAACTAAACAGAAAAGAGGTATAGAAATAGATGGATAAATACACAGCAGGTACTGGTCAAAATGCAAATGATTCACATCACTTCAAAGAGCCAACATGAAAAGAAGGTCTCCCTTTTATACAAATACTTCTGGGTCACCTTATGAGACACACTATTCATCGGGTGCTGAGCAGGTCTCGGGGAGCAATAATGCAGGTCACTGCTCTTGATACACAGCAGTACCACAGGTACTGAATATCTCACTCACTTTACTAGCAATCTAGTGCAGGCTCATTTAGGCAGCATGCAAAGCATTCAGGTAATCTTTCACCTCTTTCAGATGCACATCTATGGCTCACATTGCTGCATGGTAGACTCGATTGGTGGCACTGAAATATGCTTCTAATGTCACGCATAAATTTTGTAATTTTTTTTTTCATTCCCAAGATGTGGGTATCGCTGGCAAGGCCAGCATTTATTGCCCGTCCCTAGTTGCCCTGAGAAGCTGATGGTGGGCCACTGTGGTGGCTTGATACAACTGAGTGGTTTGCTAGGCCACTTTAGAGAGCAGTTAAGAGTCAACTATGTTGGTGTGGGACTGGAGTCACATCTAGGCCAGGCAGAGTAAGCAGGTTTCCTTCCCTAAAGGACATTAGTGAGCTACCTGGGTTTTTATGACAGACAGCTTCGTGGTCACTTTTACTGATACCACCGTTTTTTTAAATTTCCAGATTTTTAAAAACTGAATTCAAATTCCCAAATTGCGATGGTGGGATTTGAACTCATGTTGTCTGGATTACTAGTCTTTACCCCCTCCCCATTGCAAAATCCATGCTGCACCCAGTTGGCCTGGAACTATATTGTCTAGTATGTGCTAAAGCCCACCTACCTGTTCTTTGGTCATTGTTTAATACCATATTTTTGTGCCAACTGGTAAACCAGTGACGACGGACTGCATTTCCACTGAAACTCGCATCTGTTTAACGACGAGGATCATTTTATAATATGGGCAGTTGGACACTCAGCAGCAGAGGCACAGCCAGACAGTCGAGCTGTATGTGGGTGGATTTACATTCTATGCTCGTACATTAAAGCATTAATCACTGAAGTTAGCATAATTTTTCTTTACTGATTTAATTGTATGTGACAAGAACACAGGCGCTACTGTGTTTATTACCTAATATCCTATAATCCTGCCATACATTTGTAATAAATACTTTATCACCTCTGTTGCAGACAAGTGGACTGTTTACAGAGGAAAGATTGTCCAGCTCCAATAAATGTGTTACTCTTAACTTACTGGAACCCATTTTTATTGCTAAGAGTGTCAGCTGGATGGCTCAGGGATAATCTGGTAAATAGCTGGCAACATGGCTTCAGATTGACAAGATCCTGCATGACCAAAGAGAGGGGCTGTAGAAGTTAAAAGCTATAGAAATTCAATGTAAAACTTGGACATTAGCAAGAAATTGGCTGAAGGAAAGAAAGTAGGGGCTACTTGTTGGCAGGGGATGCCAGGACAGGGCAAAATATTGGGTGGAGTGCCTGAGGGATTGCTGCTCTTTCTGATCTACAACCATGACTTCCATACTTTTGTACTCTATGCCCCTATTTACTTTCTCAAACTGCCCTGCCACCTTCAACTATTTGCGCACATATACCCCCAGATCTCTCTGTTCCTTGTACCCCTTTTAGAGTTGTAACAACCCATAGCGCGAAACAAGACATTGACTAACGTACACAAGATCGAACTTACATTTATAAAGCACCTTCTCACCTCAGGACGTCCCAAAGCTCTTTACAGCCAATGAAGTACTTTTGAAGTGTAGTCACTATTGTAATGTAGGAAAATGCAGCAGCCAATTTGTGCACAGCAAGATCCCACAAATAGCAAAGAGATAAATGACCAGATAATCTGTTTTTAGTGATATTTATTAAGGGATAAATATTGGACGGCATCTCCGACACTCCCTCAGTACTGCATGGAAGTGTCAGCCTTGATGTGCTCAAGTCTCTGGAGTGGGGCTGACTCAAAGGCAGGAGTGCTACCACTGAGCCAAGGCTGGCACTTAAAGAATTACTTTTGAAGTGTAGTCACTGTTGTTTAGGCAAACACAACAGCCAATATCTGTACAGCTATTTCCCACAGACAGAAAATTAGATGAATTAGCAATTGCTTTTTGGTAGTGTTGGTTGGAGGAACACTGGCAGAACACAGAAAGTTCCTGCCCATCTTTGAAAGTGCCATGGATCTTTTTGTGTGAAATATATATTATACAGAAACACACAAAATTACCCATGAAGAAAAATAAACGGAAACTTAGAGTTTTAGAAATAAATAGTATGTGTTCATTCAAAGAATTAAACAAAATACAACTTATGATCTAATTTGGTACAATACAAAACAATGGCTGTGACAAATACTGCTTTGACCTGCTTTGTACATCACCAATTACACATAGAATACTTTAGGATATGGTGAGTTGACTCTAACTGCTCCACCATTGAGGATTTAGACTTCGATTCATGAATCTCCGTCATCATAGCATATTCACAGCACACAGTGGAAAGGTTTCGTTTTATTTTAATATTGCTGTTGGTCTGGAAGCCAGGCCAAAGCAGCCCAGAGAAGGATAGTTAGTTAAGAGAAGCTTGAAACTGGTTTAACTGAAGATCTATTAATTTGTATCAAAACCAATTGCAGACAAGGCTAGAATGTCACGGTAGTACTTTGTAATGAACCAGTAAAGAAACTGCAAGTACACAACAAGTCAGTCAGCATTTGAAAATAGAAAAAGGATAGGTTGATGTTTCAAATAGAATTGATGTAGGGTATTTACCCCAAACATTGACTTGTCTTTCCTCTTTTCAGATTGAATCTGGCTTATTTTTCCCCTTCCCTAGGGTACCGAAGCCAACACTCTGCCTAACGATTAGCGAAAGCAGCAACAACCAGGAATTGAATTTAGTTACTTCTTGGCCTGTATGGATGTAACCAGAATCTGTTTCAACCAACAGCCAATTTACTTCATGTGAGCACTAGCTCCAGCATTATAAAAACTAGCAGTTTAGTGCTAGAAGCAATATGTAAACTTTCCATTCACTACAGCAACAATTCACACAGATCAAAATATGTGATACACTGGACTGACAAACAAAAACAAATCCGTCCATTAAGTTATTAAAATTAACGAAAGTACACACGCATGAACGGCAATGCATTCAAAGCAGGAATCCTCCCTTCATTCTGAATTATTTTGTTTTTGTCCCCAACCTCCAATCTCATAACTCAGTGACACTCAGAGGTGTAGGTCTTTTTCCTGACTTGGCTATTTCTCCCTTTGGCTCCCTGAATGGGTTCGTTGAGTTAAGGCAGGTTTTCTCACAATGAGTCTTTCAAAGGGCGATTAGGTCAGTAGCATCAGTTGGGAAAACAACTGGAAACTAAATAGTGAAAAGGTGTGTGGTGAAAAATGTTCAGTCACTGAAGTGTCCACACGCACGCACCAAAAATGTCATTCAAAAGAAGAGAAATCCTCCCCCATTTTGAATATTTTCATTTTCTTCCCACTATCTCCAATCTCATAAGTCAAGGATACCCGGAGATGTCTTGGGTTATCTTCTGCTGGAGTTAAAGTTATTTTTCCTTTTATCACGGTGTCCTGGAAGACTTGGACAGGTTCGTCCAGGTAAAGCAAGGACTGTTTCCAATGCGTTTCCTCAGCGAAAGGCGAAGTGGACAAAACAACTGGCTCAAGGTCATCAGCATAGACATCAGCTGTCATGTGGTCATCAGCACCGGCATTAAATGCATGGGGGCCATCACCGTTGGCTGTGACTGTGTGGGGGCCGTCAGCATTGACACCAATGGAACGGGCACTGGCTACACATGGGGCATTGGCACTGGCTGCATGCCGACCATTGACACCGGCTGCACGTGGGCCATAGGCATCGGCGCCGGCTGCACGGGGGCCATAGGCATCGGCGCCGGCTGCACGGGGGCCATAGGCATCGGTGCCGGCTGCACGGGGGCCATAGGCATCGGCGCCGGCTGCACGGGGGCCATAGGCATCGGCGCCGGCTGCACGGGGCCCATAGGCACCGGCTGCACGGGGGCCATAGGCACCGGCTGCACGGGGGCCATAGGCACCGGCTGCACGGGGGCCATAGGCATCGGCGCCGGCTGCACGGGGGCCATAGGCATCGGCGCCTGCTGCACGGGGGCCATAGGCATCGGCGCCTGCTGCACGGGGGCCATAGGCACCGGCTGCACGGGGGCCATAGGCACTGGCGCCGGCTGCACGGGGGCCATAGGCACTGGCGCCGGCTGCATGGGGGCCATAGGCACTGGCGCTGGCTGCACGGGGGCCATAGGCATCGGCGCTGGTTGCACGGGGGCCATAGGCACTGGCACCATAGGCAGTGGCACCGACTGCACTGGGGCCATAGGCACCGGCGCTGGTTGCACTGGGGCCATAGGCACCGGCTGCACGGGGGCCATAGGCATCGGCGCTGGTTGCACTGGGGCCATAGGCACTGGCACCGGCTGCACGGGGGCCATAGGCATCGGCACCGGCTGCACGGGCAGACGTGGGGAAAATAACAGAAAACCAGACAGCGAAAGCATGCATGGTGGCGATGCCGAAGGAGGAGGCGGTGAACAGGCCGCCCAGCTCCCCGAGCTGCTGCTCGGTGACCGTGTAGAGGTCGATGGAGGCGAACCTGGCCGGCCGGGCCAGCACGTCCTCGCCGTGCAGGGCGCCCACCGCCATCTCGTCGTTCATGAGGCAGCGGCGGGCGAAGGCGGCCATGCAGGCCATGTCGACCCCGTGCCGCTCCCTCACCCCGGCCCAGAAGGCCAGCCGCTCCTGCAGGGCCGGGTCGGTCACCGGGGCGACGTAGAGCTCGGCCCGGCAGGGGAAGAGCAGGCCTCCGGGCTTGAGCCAGCGGTCGCGGGCGTGGAGCACGCTGCGGAGCATCGACTCGTACATGAGGCCGTAGCCCATCCACTCGCTGACGATGGCGTCCACCCGCTCGGGCAGGCGGGCGTCCTCCACCCGGCCCCGCACGATCTGGATGCGGCCGCTCAGCCCGTTGGCCTCCACCACCTCCCGCGCGCGCTCGGCCATCACCATGCTCGCCTCCGACGCGTACACGCGCGCCGCGCCCGCCTGCGCGCAGAAGACGCTGAGGATCCCCGTGCCCGCGCCCACGTCCAGCACCGTCAGGCCCCGCAGTAGCCCAACTCCAGCCCCAGGCCCCGGCTCGGGCCTACCCCCCGGCCTCGGTCTGCACCCCCACTGCAGCGCCCGGCGGTACGAGCCGGTCCGGGCCGCGTCCGCGATCATCTCCTCGTGGATGGAGACGTCCGAGTAGGAGTGGAAGTAAGCGCCGTCCTGGCGGTCCCGGGCCTCGGCCACAGTCCGAGGGCTCTCCGGGGCCTGGGCCTCCGAGTCCGTCACCGGCCTCTCCGCTACCCGCAGGTCCCGGGCCTCCGACTCCATCCCCGGCCTCTCCGCTACCCGCAGGCCCCGGGCCTCCGACTCCATCCCCGGCCTCTCCGCTACCCGCAGGCCCCGGGCCTCCGACTCCATCCCCGGCCTCTCCGCTACCCGCAGGCCCCGGGCCTCCGACTCCATCCCCGGCCTCTCCGCCTCCTGCCGGCTCCGGGCCTCGCTCTCCGTCTCCGGGTCCCGGGCCTCCAGCCTCGGTCTCTTCACCTGCTGACAGCCCCACATACCCGGCTCCATTATTGAGTCCTGGGCGCGGGATTCATTGTGTTTCTCGGTGCCTGGGCCCGGCCTCTGAGCGAGCCTCGGCCTGTCCTGCTGGCTGACCAGCCGGCCAGGGACTTGGAGTGTGGGGCCCTGCTTTGCCCTTCCAGCCAGCCTCCCTGCTGCCCTGCCCACCGGGCCTGTGTCGAACAGAGTGGCTGCAGCGACACTGAGTGCAGCCTGAAGTTTCCCTTCAGTGCCAGCAGGTTTCTTGCAGCCGCCACCTACTTAGGAATATGGGAATTGCTAGATGAGAAAAGACCACAGTCCATCGAGTTCACCTTCCGCCATCCCGTTAGTCGCATGATCCAACAATGATGGAATTGTTGGCTAACGATAGCAATCAATCCCCGACAGCAGACACAGACATGACAAAAGAAAAACCCCAGTGGTGGAGAGCATTGGGCACCAAAGGTCCAAAGTCACCTGTTCCTTCCAAGCCTGCTGCACTCACCGCACGTCATGTCTCAATTTACTCATATACTGCCCACCCCAAAGCTAACCTTTCCGATCGCGATCCTCCGGCCAAACAAATGAAGGGTTTGTTCCAGCCCCAAATCTGCCTGCACCTCATGGTGTGTCAGTCATGGCTCAGTGGCAGTACTCTCGTCTCTGTGTCAGAAGGTTGGGGGGTTTAAACCCGACTCCAGAGACTTGAGTACGTAATCTAGGCTGACACCACTGAGAGAGTGCTGCACTGTTGGAGGTGCCGTCTTTCGGGTGAGATGTTAAATTGAGGCCCTGTCTGCCCTCTCAGGTTGATCTAAAAGATCCCATGGCACTATTTCAAAGAAGAGCAGGGGAGTTCTCCTTGGTATCATGGCCAATATTTATCCCTCAACCAGCATCACTAAAACAGATTGTCTGGTTACTTATCTCATTGCTGTTAGTGGGATCTTGCTGTGTGCAGATTTGCTACCACGTTTCCCATTTTTTAAAAAAGTACCTAATTGGTTGTAAAGCACTTTGGGACATTCTGAAGTTGTGAAAGGTGCTATATAAATGCAAGCTCTATCCTCTTTCTTTAAGGGAGTAAATAAACCAGATGTTACCTTCATAGAGACAGGGAGGGTTACAAGAGCCTCAGAAAGTATTTATTTTAAAAATTAGTGGGTTTAAGAGAAAGAATTTGAAACAGCATGCTATTGTTAAGAATGTGAATTTTGTAATATTATAGCCAAAGACTGCAGTCCTGTGCCTATATGCCAGGGATGAATTCAACCCACAGTCAAACACTTGAAATTTTTTCAAAGGTTAAATGTTATGTATATCCTCACGACCAACACCCAGATAACATAAGATACAGTCGCGGATGATACATACATTACAGTTGGTTGAGCTCACCACTCCAGATATTTCCCTTCTTTATCTCCCAACCTTACTGTTCTTGCTTTTAAGCTTAGCTAAAAGGCCATTACATCAACTCCTCCATGGCCTTCACTCTTGGTTTTATATTAGGTATTATTAGCTCAACAAACCAAGACTCAAAAGGCTCCACAGTATCATCTCAGGACATAAATTATGTATTTACTGTACAGAAAAGAATAAACATATATCTGTATCCATGAGAAGATTAGAATTATGCATGGCTATTTTATATGATGACAGTTCTGCCTCACTGATATTGCCTGCCAGCTCCATTTGCAGGTTTTTTAATTCTCTTGGAGAGGGTGCAGAAGAGATTAACCGGAATGGTACCAGGGCTAAGGGGAGTTATGTGGAGAGTCCCTAGAGCAGAGACTGTTAAGGGGAGATTTAATAGAGGTGTTCAAAATTATGAGGGGTTTTGATAGAGTAGACAGGGAGAAACTGTTTCCACTGGCTGGACGATCAGTAACCAGAGGGCACAGATTTAAGATCATTGGCAAAAGAACCGATGGGAGATGAGGAGAATTTGTTTAAAGCAGCAAGTTGTTATGATCTGGAATGCACTTCCTGCAAGGGGGAGGGTGGAAGCAGATTCAATTGTAACTTTCAAAAGGTAATTGATAAACACTTAAAAAGGAAAAAAAATTGCAGGGCTATGAGAAAAGAGCTGGGGAGGGGGACTAATTAGATAATTGGCTCTTTCAAAGAGCCGGCACAGGCACGATGGGCCAAATGGCCTCCTCCTGTGCTGCATGATTTTATGAAAATTTAACTAAAGAACTTAATATAAAATGGAACTTAATATGAGTGAATCTTTCACGTAAAATGGATCTCTCAGCTACATCTCAATCTTAATCTCGAACACTACCAGCAGTTTGGTTTGGTTGGTATGGTTACACTGCTCTTCCAGTTGGTGGGCATGGGGAGGAAGTGGAATACCACATTTGCACATTGAAGCTCATACATGGGTCACTGCTCTACAGCCCTCCAACTGAGCCTCGGCCTCTTCCGATTGAGGAGAGCTGGCACGACAGTCGGCTCTTTCAAACTGAAAGGCAGCCCACTGTACCGCCAGAATCTTACTTTAAAAACAGCAAAGGGTAAATTTTCTATGTTTATGCTTCAGGGGTCTTGCCCAGTTGGGAACACATATCAGGAAATCTCTGTGAGGCCCATGGTTTTTATCTACTAAAATCAATGGATGGAGGATCGTGGGCAGCATACATGCTATTTTCTGATACTTCCGGCAGGCAAGGCTCCACCACAAGCGTGTGAGAGCAGAGAAATTATACTTATATAGGAACAGGAGTAGGCCATTCAGCCCCTCGAGCTTGTTCTGCCATTCAATTAGATCATGGTTGATCTGTATCTTAACTCCATCTACTCGCCTTGGTTCCATAACCCTTAATACCCTTACCTAATAAAAATCTATCAATCTCAGTTTTGAAATTTTCAATTGTCCCCTAGCCTCAACAACTTTTTAGGGGAGAGATAACCAGATGTCCACTACCATTTGTGTGAAGAAATGCTTTCTGACCACCACTGAACGGCTGAGCTCTAATTTTAAGGTTATGCCTCCTTGTTCTGCACTCTCCCACCAGAGGAAATAGTTTCTCTCAAAAAAGGCCGGCCTCGCCTTGGTGGGTCTTGTTTACACCACTGCCACTCATAACAAACCAACAGCTTTATACTGTCCTTTACTGTTGGTAAAACGTGTTTTAGTATGGGATAGGATTCTAGATCCAGGGAGTCTCTGCAGGCAATTGAAATCCATGTTTCTCACAAAAGTGGGTAAGAGGAAAAAATGGTGCAGCTAAAGGGTGTGACATTTCAACAGCTAATATCTATATACACATAAAATGATTCTCAAGATAAACCCAATGAAATTAACATTGAAAAATGAACGTGAACATGAGTGTGTAAACAGCAACGGGCGTATTTGTGGCCTTCTTAAAGAAACAACACATAGTGCTTCATGTACAACAAACTGATCACATCGAGTTACATCGAAACTACAGCAGAGAAACAGGCCATTCGGCCCAACTGGTGTATACCGCCGTTTATGCTCCACATGAGCTTTCTCCCTCCACACTTCATCATACCCTATCAGGATATCCTTCTATTCCTTTCTCCCTCATGTGCTTATCTAGCTTCCCCTTATTTGCCTCAACTGCTCCTTGTGGTAGCGAGTTCCACATTCTTACCACTATTTGCGTAAAGAAGTTTCTCCTGAATTCCCTATTGGATTTATTAGCGACTATTTTATATTTATGATCTTTAGTTTTGGACTACTCCACAAGTGCAAACATTGTCTCTACGTCTACCCTATCAAAGCCTTTCATTATCTTAAAGACCTTTATCAGGCCACCCCTCAGCCTTCTCTTTTCTAGAGAACCCCAGCATGTTCAGCCTTTCCAGATAAGGTAATCCTTTCAGTTCTTGTATCATCCTTGTAAATATTTTTTGCACCTTCTCCAATGCCTCTATATCCTTTCTATAATATGGAGACCAGAACAATGCACAATACTCCAAGTGTGGTCTAACCAAGGTTCTATACAAGTTTAACATAACTTCCTTGCTTTTCAATTCTATCCCTCTAGAAATGAACCCCAGTGCTTAATTTGCCTTTTTTATGGCCTTATTAACCTGCGTCACTACTTTTAGTGATTTGTGTATCTATACCCCTAGATCCCTTTGCACCTCTAACCCGTTTAGACTTTTTCTTCCTATCAAAATGCACCACCTCACACATATCTATATTAAAATTAATTTGCCAATTACACGCCCATTCTGCAAGTTTATTAATATCCTCTTGCATTTTGATGCATTCTTCCTTTGTATTTGGTGCACAATTTTGAAATTGTACTTCTGATTCCCAAATTCAATTTGTTAATGTAAATTGTGAACAACAATGGTCCCAGCACCGATCCCTGGGGAACACCACTTCCCACCTTTTGCCAGTCTGAGTAGCTACCCTTAACCCCTGCTCTGTTTTCTGCATTGTAACCAACCTGCTATCCATTCTGCTACCTATCCCCTGACTCCACACGCTCTGACCTTAGCCATGAGTTTATCTTATCGAAGGCCTTTTGGAAATCCAAATATATTACATCTACTGCATTACCCTTGTCTACTCTTTCTGTTACTTCTTCAAAGAATTCAATAAGGTTGGTCAAGCATGACTTTCCCTTCTGAAAGGGTTTGAAGTACAGTGATTATAACATAGGCAAATGTAGCAATAAATTTGAGCATTGCATGATCCAACAAACAGCAATGAGACGGATGACTTGTTAATCAGGTTTTGATAGTATCAGTTCACAAGATAATTATGGAAGAGGAAAGCCACTCGGCTCATCTTAATTTATCCATTCATAGAGATCCTAACATCCCATTGTAGCATCCTTTTCCTAAATCCGGGATTTTTGTCTCCATCTGAAAGTTTATTCCACAGGTTGATCACTCACTGTCTGTGAAGAAGATCTTACTGATATCAGTCCTAAAATGACCTTTTTCTAGTTTGTACCTGTGTCCCTCTAATATGCTGTTGGTAACGCAATAGTTTAACTTAAAGTAATATTTTTCTACATCCTCAACAATCTTGTTTATCTCTATAAGATGACCTCTTCAGATGCCTCCTTTCTAGGCGTGAAAGCCCAAGTCTCTCAAGTCTTTCCTCTTAACTCAGACCCCTGATACTGGGAATCAGCCTCATGGCTCTTCTCTTTACCAGTGATTGAATGTCTTCCTGTTTCTTGGTAACGAGAACCGAACCTGGTATTTAAGGTGCGGCCTTATGAGTTAATCACTACTTCCTCTGACTTGTATTCTACTGATTTGGGTACATAGTTCAACATTATATTAGCTTTCTCAACTGCTGCTCTGCTTTGGTTGGACATGTTTAGCTTTGAGTCCACTAAGACTCGTAGGTCTCTTCCACCTTCATTCATGGCTACTCCAATACCATTCATGAAGCATGCATATCATCTATTTTTCCTCCTTATGTGTTGCTCTTTACACTTATATATCCGCATTAAATTTCATCTGCCACTGTTCTGCTACTTACATATCTTGACATTCAATGGCATTATTATTGCCGCATCCCCCACCATCAACATCCTGGGGTTCATCACTGACCAGAAACTCAACTGGACCAGCCACATAAATTCCGTGGCAACTAGAGCAGGTCAGAGGCTGGATGTTCTGTGGCGAGTGACTTACCTCCTGACACCCTAAAGCCTCTCCTCCACCTACAACGCACAAGTCAGGAGTGTGATGGAATACTTTTCACTTGCCTAGATGGGTGTAGCTGCAACAACACAAGAAGCTCAACACTATCCAGGACAAAGCAGTCTGCTTGATCGGCAGCCCATTCACCAGCTTAAATATCCACTCCCTCCAGCATTCCATGACTGCAGTGCGTACTATCTACAGGATGAACTGCAGCAAGTCACCAAGGCTTCTTCATCAGCACCTCTCAAACCCGCGAACTCCACCACCTCGAAGGACAAGGGCAGCAGGTGCATGGGAACACCGTCACCTCCAAGTTCCCTTCCAAGTCACACAACATCCCGACTTGGACATACATCGTCATTCCTTCATTGTCGCTGGGTCAAAATCCTGGAACTCCCTACCTAACAGCATTATGGGAGCGCCTTCACCACACGGACTCCAGTGGTTTAAAGAGAAGGCCCACCACCACCTTCTCAAGGACAACTAGGGATGGGCAATAAATGTTGGCCTTGTCAGTGAGGCCCACATCCTGAGAGTGAATTTTAAAAACATATTGTCCAACTCATTATTTAATATCTGAGCTCCCTCTTCTGATTCCACTGCTCCTCCTAGTTTGATATAATTTGCAAGCTGATGAAGGAATATTAATCAGAACATTAGGTTAACTCCCTGCTCATCTTGAATAGTGAACCACTGGAATCACAGACAGCCTCGGTTAAACATCTAATTTGAAGGATAGCACTTCCAACAATACAGCTCTCCCACAGTACCACACTAGAATGTCAGCCGTCTTAAAAGAATGGAAAGAACTTGTGTTTAGCACATTATTAGGTAGCAGGTGTAAGTCTTAAATTATATTATTCTGTTCCTGATATGTGAGCCAACATAGTGAGAGAATGGTTATTCCAGTGTGGATGGAATCAAGCTCAACCAAATCCTGCCTTGAATTAACGTTCACACAAACGTGGGCACGCATATATACAAGGGGGTCTCTGAACACAAATCAGGAGCAGGAACCTTGACTGATTCTTCCCATTCCTACTCCGGACAGAGAGGTCTACTTAGTGGTGCTACCACGATCCTGGCGGAGATCAGATAATACAGCATAGACCTTGGGATCCATTGTGGGACCTCAATATTTAAAAATCCAATATACTGTCTGATAATAGACCCTAATCGGGCCATATAAAGATTCTACTCAGTTCGCGGTGTTGGGAAAGTTCCCAGCGATAGGGTCAGGTCCAATAGAGATGAAAGTTTATCAGCCAACACTGGGGAAATTTGAATCAAAAATAACTTGGAATGACCAACCCATACAGACTCATTTATTGCTTCCGTGCTTTGGTCTTATTCAGAACACTGGTGCCACAGGAGCATTGGTGTGAGAAATACACCCTTAGGGGTGTGAAATGATGAATGAAGCTGAAATCTACCAGGCCCATGGGGTAGTGTTGAGGAAGCCCTATGCCAACAAGACATCCACAAGTGGCAACCTGGAAGTAGGGCAACAACAGTCAAATGGCATCTGTGGAGAGAACACACAGGTTAACATTTCAGTTATAGACCCTTGGTCAGACGTTCCGGTCACCGAGAAATGAGATATTCAAGCACTGGGGGCAGTGCAGAGAAGAGCTGTGAGGCTAATTCCTGCTGTCAGGGGTCTGAGTTACCAGGAAAGATTGGAGAGATTTGGGCTTCTCATTCTGAGAGGTGATGTTAAAGAATCATAGAATCATAGAAAATTTACGGCACAGAAGGAGGCCACTCGGTCCATTGTCTCTGTGCCGGCCGAAAATGAGCCACCCAGCCTAATCCCACTTTCCAGCACTTGGTCCGTAGCCTTGTAGGTCACCGCCCTTCAGGTGCACATCCAGGTACTTTTTAAATGAGCTGAGGGTTTCTGCCTCTACCACCCTTTCAGGCAGTGAGTTCCAGGCCCCCTTCACCATCTGGGTGAAAACTTTTTTCCTCAGCTCCCCTCTAATCCTCTACCAATCACTTTAAAGCTATGCCCCCTGGTTATTGACCTCTCTGCTAAGGGAAATAGGTCCTTCCTATCCACTCTATCTAGGCCCCTCATAATTTGTACACCTCAATTAAATCACCCCTCAGCCTCCTCTGTTCCAAAGAGAACAACCCCAGCCTATCCAATCTTTCCTCATAGCTAAAATTCTCCAGTCCTTGCAACATCCTCGTAAATCTCCTCTGTACCCTCTCTAGTGCAATTACATCCTTCCTGTAATATGGTGATCAGAACTGTACAAAGTACTCAAGTTGTGGCCTAACTAGTGTTTTATACAGTTCCAGCATAACCTTCCTGATCTTATATTCTATGCCTCAGCTAATAAAGGAAAGTATTCCATTTACCTTCTTAACCACCTTATCTACCTGTCCTGCTACCTTCAGGGATCTGTGGACATGCACTCCAAGGTCCCTCACTTTCTCTACACCTTTCAGTATCCTCCCATTTATTGTGTACTCCTTTGGCTTGTTTGCCCTCCGTAAATGCAATACCTCACACTTCTCCGGATTGAATTCCATTTGCCACTTTTCTGCCCACCTGACCAGACCATTGATATCTTCCTGCAGTCTACAGATTTCCTCCTCATTATCAACTACATGCCAATTTTTGTATCATCTGCAAACTCCTTAATCATGCCCCCTACATTTAAGTCCAAATCATTAATATATATCACAAAAAGCAAGGGACCTAGTACTGAGCCCTGTGGAGCCCCACTGGAAACAGCCTTCCAGTCACAAAAACACCCGTCGACCATTACCCTTCGCTTCCTGCCACTGAGCCAATTTTGGATCCAACTTGCTACTTTCCCTTGGATCCCATGGGCTTGTACATTTTTGACCAGTCTGCCACGTGGGACCTTGTCAAAAGCCCGGCTAAAATCCATGTACACTACATCAAATGCACTACCCTTATTGACCCTCCTTGTTACCTCCTCAAAAAATTCAATCAAGTTAGTCAGATACGGCCTTCCCTTAACAAATCCATGCTGACTGTCCTTGATTACTCCGTGCCTTTCTAAGTGACGGTTTATCCTGTCCCTCAGAATTGATTCCAATGATTTGCCCACCTCCGGGGTATGTAAGCTTGTGAATGGAATGAAAAGGGTTTATCTGGAATGTTACTTTCAATTAAACAGTGGGAGTAGGACAAGAGGACACAGGTTGAAGTGAATAAAAGGTACCTTTAGGACTGATATCAGGTGGTTCTTCTTCATGCAGAGTGACCAATACTTGGAGTGATGGCGGTGAAAAACCAGGAATCACTTAAGAAACCAACAATGGAGGGAATGTGGGGATGTCCTCAATGGGTGAATTAAGATGCACTGAATGACCTTCCTCATCTCTTCCTGAGGAAGGAGGAAGCCTCCGAAAGCTTGTGAATTTAAAATAAAATTGCTGGACTATAACTTGGTGTTGTAAAATTGTTTACAACTGTCTGGAGTAGGAATGAGGAGAATCAGTCGGGGTTCCTGCTCCTGATTTGTGCCCAGTGACCCCCCCCCCCCCTTGTGCAATATATTTGTGTGGATCTTGTGAAAGCCTCTGAGTTCTGACCAAGGAGTTACACTCAATATCTTAACTCAACTGTTCTCTCCACAGATACTGACTGGCCTGATGGGTCTTTGCAACGTTTTCTGTTTCAGATGTTCGGCATCTGCAGGATTTACTTCTTCGCCTTCAGCAAGAACAGGCTAAACAGAACGGGCTTCACCTGACACTTTGGAAATTGAAGAGCCGTGTTTGCCAAGAGCCTTTGCCGAGCAGTGCAATCTGGTTTACAGTCAAGCACAAGCGGAAAAGGGAGTGTTTGATTTGTCACTAGGGACATCCCTTCCGTTACTTCACCAGAAGTACAAAAACTTCACGACCAAGAGCTCCGAACAAAGGTCCGTCTCCAGCAGCGCTGATGGAGAGTGGCAGCGCCGACCAGCCAGGGGATCGCTCCCCGCCCTCTACCTATGGCTCCACCAGGACCCCGGGGGCAGCGCCGGGCAGTGTCCAGTTCAGCGGCCCCGGGCACTTCCAGATATCCCCGGGCAGGTCCTATACCGTGGTCGCCATCCTGTTTCTCATCAACCTGTTGAACTACATGGATCGTTTTATCATTGCAGGTGAGAGCTCTCTCTGTTCTTGCCCCTTTCCAGTCCCCTCTTCCTGGTCTGTTAAACTGACCTCCGCTTAAAGCCCAAACCTTCACTTGGACTGGCCTAACATTCCCAGAAGTGATGGCAGGATCAGTTGCATCAAGTTCACCCCCACTTACCCCCACCCTCCCTGTTCAAGGGCAGCTTGGGGCTTAAAATCTTGAAAGGAGCAACTTGATCACATGTCTCAGAAATGGCCCAAGGCACTTTAAAAATTGTTTATATTCATTCTGGGGATGTGGGTAATGCTGGTAAAACCACATTTATTGCCCATCCCGAGTTGCCCTTGAGGAGGTGTTGGTGGGCCTTCTCATCGAACTGCTGCCGTCCATGTGGTGAAGGTGTTCCTACAGAGGTGGGAAATTCCAGGATTTTGACCCAGCCATGATGAAGGAACGGCTGATATATGTCCAAGTCAGGATGGTGGGTGACTGGGAGGGGAACTTGGAGGTGATGGTGTTTCCATGACATTGCTGCTATTGTCCTTCTCGGTGGAGCGAGGTCCTGTTGGAGTATACAGTGGGTGACTTGCAATGTCCTATAGATTGTTAACTAGGCGTATTGTCAAAAAAGAATTTTTTTAAACAATGTTGTAATGGTGCTTCTGAATATTTCAATCTTGCAGCTACCCTGATTTTGCCAGTGATTGTTTTCTTCAGATTAACTCTTACTGCTATATATAGGGGCAGAGGCTTTGTGAAAGTGTTCAGCAAATTTTGTTTGGGGAGCGAGAGAGCAGATGCCATTTTAGTTACATTATAGGAGGCGACGGTGATTTGTTTTGATGGTATTTATATCACTGCATTGTGTGTTTGTAAGAATTTTTACAAGAAACTTTCTTCCTGAAGATTGTGCTCCTCCTTCTGAGGGTTTCACCTTCGACCAGCCTGTCCCACCTCCTCCTCACCATTTCGGTATTTGACCATAGTGGGAGTCAGACAATGGTGAATCTATGGTGTCTGTCCCTCTATCAGGTGCTGATGAATTGCAGATGAGTGGAAACACTCAGTCATCGGAAAGAAAGAAAAGAATTAACTTACATTAATGTAGTGCCTTTCATCACCTCAGGATGTCCCAAAACGCTTTACAGCCAATTAAGTACTTTTGAAGTGTTATCACTGTTGTAATGCAGGAAACACAGCAGCCAATTTGCGCACAGCAAGATCCCACAAACAGCAATGAGATAAATGACCAGATAATCTGTTTTAGTGATGTTGGTTGAGGGATAAATATTGGCCAGGACACCAGGGAGAACTCCACTGCTCTTGTTCGAAATAGTGCCGTGGAAACTTTTACGTCCACCTGAAAGATGACCCCTCCTAGAGTGCAGTACTCCCTCAGTACTGTACTGAGGTGTCAGCCTAGATTTTATGTTGGAGTAGACCTTGAACCCACAACTTTTAGACTCAGAGGTGAGTGTGCTACCCACTGAGCCACAGCTGAACTATGACTATGTCTGTCCTCCCATATATGAATAGTGTTTGTGGTGGGCGTCTGTGCCTAATCTGTTGCTACAGCTACCAGCTCTCAGGTTAGGCACCTTCTGATTGGCAGGGCCAAAAAAGGACACCACAAAGTTTTGTTGGCTTTGGCACGGTTTACTGGCAGGACCCAAGGCTGCTTTGGGATGAGTAGCCCTGGTGAGCAGAGCTCTGGAATGGTGAGTCACTGTGAGGAAGAGAAATTACAACAACAATAATTGGATTTATACAATGCCTTTAACGTAGAAAAACATCCCAAGATACTTGAGGAGTGAGGAGAAATGGACGCTGAGCCAAAGAGGGAGAGATTAGGAGAGTGCGTTCAATTTAAATGAACTTTAACAGGGTAGAAGACTTCTACATTTTTTGGGTAGCTTGAGGGTTGTCAGTGCTGGGGATTGGAACAGGTTCTCAGTTTTAGAACCCAGTTCAGGCACAGCAAGGCCTGATCCGAGTGACACTCCCGGCCACACTGCACATTTTAATATACTCAGCACAATGTGGAAAAAGTGGACAAATATTTGGGCGAAAAATTAAAAGGGTACGGGGAAAGGGCAGCAGAGTGGAATCGAAGTGGATAGCTCTTTCAGTGAGCCAGCGCAGGCACGATGGGCAGAATGGCCTCCTTTTGTGCTGTAGGAACTCTGACTCGGTGAGCTTCCTGCACACACTGCTGGCGTGAGCTGCTATCGGGTCACGGTCATGAGGGAGCAAAATCATGAGTTTCCCTTTAAGAGGCCTGTGATTTCACGGCATTGTGACAGATATTAGGGAAGTGTCTCTGTGACCTCTTCCTGCTCTCACATTCTACATGAGGCAAGCTCCTTCTTGAGGGCTTCAGCTTATTTTATTTCTCAGCTTTGGGCAAAATGTCCGGCAAGCGCTCTACAAAAAAGATTCAGCAGCTCATTTTACTTTAATATTTACCTCAGAAATCTTCTATTGGTTGATTAGTTCATTTAATTACCTGTTAATTGGTATCTTTATCTTCAGTATTTTGATCCTTACAGAAGGTTTCAAGCAATATAATGAATGCACGTAGGACCATAGAACTTTACAGCACAGAACCAGGCCATTCGGCCCATTGCATTCCCTTTATCTATCAAAAATTCTCGATTAAATTGGTCAAACAAGACTTATCTTTAACAAATCTGTTGCCTTTAGAAACCCATGAATTTATAAATGGCCACTAATTATTCCTTCTTGTTTGCCGATGTGCATGATAGATGCTTGCAGTGTCTCACTGCCAGCCGTAACACGGCAGAGTACGACGTTTGCCTCTCATTTTCAGTCATCTTTGCCACCTCCAATCTGTACTTCAGTCGGAATTTGATGAAGTTTTCATCCTGCCTCCTATGGGCTCCACGTTAGTGCCTGAGTTTATCCTTGAGAAATGCATTTCTCACGTAGTAAATGAACCATCCTGGCAGGCAGGTAGAGCTGGGAGCACTGGTGTCATTCAGACATGTTTCTTCTTGTTGAGATTGTAGTCTCCATGGCTCAGTGGTACCACTCTCGCCTCTGAATCAGAGGGTTGTGGGTCCAAGGCCTACTTCAGAGACTTGAACACAAAATCCAAGCTGGCACTTCAGTGCGGTACTGAGGGAGTGCTGCACTGTCAGAGGTGCCGTCTTTCGGATGAGATGTTAAACTGAAATGGATGTAAAAGATCCCATGGCACTATTCGAAGAAGAGCAGGGGAATTCTCCCGGTGTCCTGGCCAATATTTATCCCTCAACAAACATCACTAAAACAGTTTATCTGGCCATTTATCTCATTGCTGTTTGTGGGAACTTGTTGTGCACAAATTGGCTGCAGTATGTCCTACATTACAACAGTGAACCAAGTTCGTCATTGGCTGTAAAGTATTTTGGGACGTCCTGAGATTGTGAAAGGTGTAATATAAATGGAAGTGTTTCTTTTACTACTTCAGTACTGTTGAATCTTCAGCTCACACCAAAGTACATAATCGGTGCTGATAGGTTATGAACCTGCCCAATGGGGACTGACTGAATGTGATGGGGGGCTTGTCAATCCACTTTCATTAGATGTGAGTAATCGCTGGATATTAGCCCAGTATTCAGAGACCACAACTCTCATCTTCACTTTACGGGACTGTCTGGAGTGGGGCTCAAACCCATAACCTTAAAACTCAGAGGCAGGAATGCTACCACTGAGCTGAGGCTCATTCCTCTCGGCTGTTTACATAAAAGAAAAATATTTCTTAGAGTTAAAAATTACTAGCTGTACCCTGAACTGCCAAAAAAAACGAACTTGAAGACTCAGCACAATTATTCAGATTAATATTCAGGTATTTTTTTTGTTCATGGGATGTGGGCGTTGCTGGCGAGGCAGGCTTTTATTGCCCATCCCTAATTGCCCTTGAGAAGGTGGTGGTGAGCCGCCTTCTTGAATCGCTGCAGTCCGTGTGGTGAAGGTTCTCCCACAGTGCTGTTAGGAAGGGAGTTCCAGGATTTTGACCCAGCGACGATGAAGGAACGGCGATATATTTCCAAGTCCGGATGGTGTGTGACTTGGAGGGGAACGTGCAGGTGGTGTTGTTCCCATGTACCTGCTGCCTTTAGGTGGTAGAGGTCCTGGGTTTGGGAGGTGCTGTCGAAGAAGCCTTGGCGAGTTGCTGCAGTGCATCCTGTGGATGGTACACACTGCAGCCACAGTGTGCCGGTGGTGAAGGGAGTGAATGTTTAGTGTGGTGGATGGGGTGCCAATCAAGCGGGCTGCTTAGTCCTAGATGGTGTTGAGCTTCTTGAGTGTTGTTGGAGCTGCACTCATCCAGGCAAGTGGAGAGTATTCCATCACGCTCCTGACTTGTGCCTTGTATATGGTGGAAAGGCTTTGGGGAGTCAGGAGGTGAGTCACTCGCCGCAGAATACCCAGCCTCTGACCTGCTCTTGTAGCCACAGTATTTATGTGGCTGGTCCAGTTAAGTTTCTGGTCAGTGGTGACCCCCAGGATATTGATGGTGTGGGATTCGGCGATGGTAATGCCGTTGAATGTCAAGGGGAGGTGGTTAGGCTCTCTGTTGTTGGAGATAGTCATTGCCTGGCACTTGTCTGGCGCGAATGTTACTTGCCACTTATCAGCCCAAGCCTGGAAGTTGTCCAGGTCTTACTGCATGCGGGCTTTGACTGCTTCATTATTTGAGAGGTTGCGAATGGAACTGAACACTGTGCAATCATCAGTGAACATTCCCATTTCTGACCTTATGATGGAGGGAAGGTCATTGATGAAGCAGCTGAAGATGGTTGGGCCTAGGACACTGCCCTGAGGAACTCCTGCAGCAATGCCCTGGGGCTGAGATGATTGGCCTCCAACAACCACTACCATCTTCCTTTGTGCTAGGTATGACTCCAGCCACTGGAGAGTTTTCCCCCTGATTCCCATTGACTTCAATTTTACTAGGGCTCCTTGGTGCCACACTCGGTCAAATGCTGCCTTGATGTCAAGGGCAGTCACTCTCACCTCACCTCTGGAATTCAGCTCTTTTGTCCATGTTTGGACCAAGGCTGTAATGAGGTCTGGAGCCGAGTGGTCCTGGCGGAACCCAATCTGAGCATCAGTGAGCAGATTATTGGTGAGTAAGTGCCGCTTGATAGCACTGTCGACGACACCTTCCATCACTTTGCTGATGATTGAGAGTAGACTGATGGGGCGGTAATTGGCCAGATTGGATTTGTCCTGCTTTTTGTGGACAGGATATACCTGGGCAATTTTCCACATTGTGGCGTAGATGCCAGTGTTGTAGCTGTGCTGGAACAGCTTGGCTAGAGGCGCAGCTAGTTCTGGAGCACAAGTCTTCAGCACTACAGCCGGGATGTTGTCGGGGCCCATAGCCTTTGCTGTATCCAGTGCACTCAGCCGTTTCTTGATATCACGTGGAGTGAATCGAATTGGCTTAAAACTGGCTTCTGTGACGGTGGGGATATCGGGAGGAGGCCGAGATGGATCATCCACTCGGCACTTCTGGCTGAAGATGGTTGCAAACGCTTCAGCCTTGTCTTTTGCACTCACGTGCTGGACTCCGCCATCGTTGAGGATGGGGATGTTTGCAGAGCCTCCTCCTCCCATATGTTGTAATAGGTTTGGGAAAGCGAGGCATGACTAATCCATTGATGGATCGCTCAGGGAAATTAAGTGGCATAAGATAGGATATTTCATTATATGTTTCAAGGACCCAAGGCGTACACCCATTTTCGTTGAGGTGCTGATTTATCTGCTGTGTATTTTTAGCATTTCTTTTTATTCTCAGGATGTGGGCGTCGCTGACAAGGCCGGCATTTATTGCTCATCCTAGGTGGCGGTTTAATACAACTGAGTGGCTTGCGAGGCCACTTCAGAGGGCAGTTAAGAGTCAACCACATTGGTGTGGGACTGGAGACATATACAGGGCAGATCGGGTAATGACGGCAGGTTTCCTTCCCTAAAGGACATTAGTGAACCAGATTTTTAGACAATCTGACAGCTTCATGGTCACTTTACTGATACCAGCTTTTTATTTCCAAACTTTTAAAAAACTGAGTTCAAATTCTCAAACTGCCATGGTGAGATTTGAACTCACGTTCTCAGGATTATTAGTCTAGGCCTTTGGATTACTGGTCCAGTGACATTATCATGACGTTCCTGTACCTGTTCCAATATGTGCCCTGGTTCTTGATGAGATGAGATCGCAGCCAGAACTGTGAAAAATGTTTTAATATTAGCCCAACTTAGTTTGGCCCTGTTAGGGCAGGTATCAAAATGTCTGACCCACCCTAAAAGAACAACCTGGGCTGCCCAGAAAAGTGTTAGGAAGCAAAGCTCAGCAACATCCAGTTTGAAAATAATACAGCAGATTGATCTGTGACAGGACAACTGCACGTAACTGAGTGACTCCAAGCTGTCAAGCTCAGTGAGACACTCCCGCTTGAAATTCTCTTCAGCAATGGTCAGTTTAGAGGGGCCTGTTAGAGGAAAATTGGTCTCCAAGGGTAGCAGTGGGTTTAGAGCAGCGTTGTCCCATACTAGCTACATGTGGCTAATTGGGAATCCAGATGTGGCATTTCTGATTAGTAAATAAAAAATGGGTAATAGACATCGTCGTTGGGCCTGAGATCTCAATACTCATATTCGCGTGGTGTATGTATGTGAACTTTAACCTTTTTGTGTGTTTGTTGGTAAAATTGTAAGATGGAAAGTGGAAAAACAAGAGTGCAGCTGCAGGCCTGTCAGGATCGGATCTTGAAGATCATCCTGGGGAGTGGGTTGAAGTGAGGAGATTCCACTTGCCAGGGTGCTGGCAGGTCTCCAGAAAAGCCCCAATCCATGGTTGCATGGTTTCTTTGGGCGGCCCCCCTCTGATGAGCAGAGAGTGGGGGCAAGGGACCAGGAATGCCCCCTCCTCCTCACCTGAGAGATATTGTGAAAGCTGCAGGCTTCGTGCCACTCAGCTGGGAAGCCCCAGGAAATTCTGGCATAGCGCCATGGGGACAGGGAACAGATATAAAGGGTCACCGCTTGGCTGCATCTGAGAAATGAGCCTTCCCAAAGACACAGGGGAAAGAAAAATCTCAATAATGCTTGACTATAAGTCAAAACAAATTACTCGACCGTATAAAGATCATTGGTGAGGCCACGGGTGGAATATTGTATTGAATTTTGAGCACACTGCTTTCAAAAGAACATTGATATGTTGAAGAAAGCAATGGTAAGACTGATTCTGTGACTTGGGTCTAAGTTATGAAAAGAGACTCACAGAACTGAACTTGTTTCCATTAGAGAGGATTGAAAGGGAGTCTGATCCAGGTCCTTAAGATGGTAGGCTGGTCATTCAACTAGTACAGTGAGCGCAGAATTGGAAGGAATGAAACAGTGTTAAGCAAGAAATCAAAAGCAAAATACTGCGGATGCTGGAAATCTGAAGTAAAAACAGAAAATGCTGGAAATACTCAGCAGGTCAGGCAGCACCTGTGGAGAGAGAGACAGAATTAATGTTTCAGGTCGATGACCTTGCATTAGAACTGTGTTAAGCAAGTTTTGAGATTAGGTCCCCATCGCTGGGTTAGAAGATAGGTGTAAAGCAGTTCTTGCCGTGCTGATTAACGCCTTGAATGAGCCGAATAAGTATCTGTTTTAGAACTAGATTGAGAGTTAGAAGAGTGAGTACATTCAGAGAAGATCGAATGCTGGGTGGAACACAATGGTTTGTGATCTGGAACTGTCAGAATTAGCAACCCAGCCTGCCAGAGATATGTAATGTAGATGTACGGTCTGACAGGTATCCCAGAGTTTTGTTTATTCTCTGGTGAATTGGGGTGGGGAGAGCCCAAAATAGTCTAGATTGTGTATGGGTACATTTTCTGAATTCACACTCCCAAAGTGGAGTCTCACGTGTCGGAAACTCATGTTGAAAATTTGATAGCAAACTGCAGACAATTTTCTGACCAATACTTTAAAATGGTCATAAAAAAAATTCACAGTGCATGCCTGAGTCTCTGATACATACTCCCGACAGGTGGAACTCCCAGTTGGGAGTGCAAAGTCAGAAAATGCCGCTCCAGCAGTCCCGGCGAGTGGAGACCCGAGCTCTGGCTCTGAATTCTATGGGTTGACATCGAGCAGTATACTCGTGTCCGGTGGGTGTGTGGAACCCGTAAAACGCTCGTGCCGTTTAGGACTAACCAACCTATCGGTGTAAAGGTGGTTACTGTTAGGAACGCTAGCTGGAAAGGTTTCATTAAAGGATCCACTTTGTGTTCAGGACTCCATTTTGTAGTTAAAAGACCGTTTTTTGCAGAATCTGCTGAAACATGCAATATCTGTAGAATGTAAACAATTCGGCTTTACATCTCCAAGGTCGTACAGATTGTCGGCATAGCCATAACCTAACAGTATAGTTTTAATCTGCTGACAGATATTGTTTGGCGACCGTACGTTTACCTTTTCTGTACAAGTAAGGACAGCTTTTGTTATGAGACCCACCCTCTAGGATGCTGAGCTGATATAAATTAGTGTTAACCAGGAGTGAAGATCATGAGGCTGTAATGATCTCTGAGCTGAGCTTAAAAAGCGAGGCCATTGTAAGGAAGTTAGGGGAGACCCGGACGGTAATCACCATGCGACCGAACTCAGCAACTGTAACGTGAGGTCTCCCGCAGCCTTCACATTGTTGTGTGTGTATCATTCCCTCTAATAAATTCTATAAGTCAAGACTCTGCATTTAGAATTTCAATTTCTAGCACAGAGGCAACAGCTTGTCTCTCCAGCAGTATTAATCTACAGTTACATAGAAAAAGTAGGAGCAGGGGTAGGCCATTCGGCCCTTCGAGCCTGCTCCGTCATTCAATATGATCGTGGCTGATCCTCTATCTCAATACCACATTCCCGCTCTCTCCCCATACCCCTTGATGCCTTTTGTGTCCAGAAATCTATCTAGCTTCTTCTTAAATATATTCAGTGACTTGGCCTCCACAGCCTTCTGTGGTAGAGAATTCCACAGGTTCACCACCCTCTGAATGAAGAAATTTCTCCTCAACTCAGTTCTAAATGTCCTACCCCATATCCTGAGACTGTGACCCCTCGATCTGGACCCCCCAGCCAGGGGAAACATCCTCCCTGCATCCAGCCTGTCTAGCCCTGTCAGAATTTTATATGTTTCAATGAGATCCCCTCTCATTCTTCTAAACTCGAGTGAATACAGGCCGAGTCAACCCAATCTCTCCTCATACGACAGTCCTGCCATCCCAGGAATCAGTCTGGTAAACCTTCGCTGTACTCCCTCCATGGCAAGTATATCTTTTCTTAGGTAAGGAGACCAAAACTGCACACAATACTCCAGGTGTGGTCTCACCAAGGCCCTGTATAACTGCAGTAAGAACATCCTTGCTCCTGTACTCAAATCCTCTTGCAATGAAGGCCAACATACCATTTGCCTTCCTAACTGCTTACTGCACCTGCATGTTTGCTTTCAGTGACTGGTGTACAAGGACACCCAGGTTCCTTTGTACATGAACATCCACCAATCTATCACCATTTAAATAATACTCTGCCTTTCTGTTTTTCCTTCCGAAGTGGATAACTTCACATTTATCCACATTATACTGCATCTGCCATGTATTTGCCCACTCACTCAACTTGTCTAAATCTCCTTGAAGCCTCTTTGCATCCTCTTCACAACTCACAATCCCACCTAGTTTTGTGTCATCAGCAAACTTGGAAATATTACATTTGGTTCCATCATCCAAATCATTGATACATATTGTGAATAGCTGGGGCCCAAGCACTGATCCCTGCGGTACCCCACTAGTCACTGCCTGCCACCCCGAAAAAGACCCATTTATTCCTACTCTCTGTTTCCTGTCTGTTAACCAATTTTCAATCCATGCCAGTACATTACCACCAATCCCATGTGCTTTAATTTTGCACACTAACCTCTTATGTGGGACTTTATCAAAGGCCTTCTGAAAATCCAAGTAAACCACATCCACTGGTTTTCCCTTATCTATTCTACCAGTTACATCCTCAAAAAACTCCAGTAGGTTTGTCAAACATGATTTCCTTTTCATAAATCCATGTTGACTTTGTCTAATCCCGTTGATATTTTCTAAGTGGCCTGTTATCACATTCTTTATAATAGACTCTAGCATTTTCCCTACTACTAACCGATCTGTAGTTCCCTGTTTTCTCTCTCCCTCCTTTTTTAAATAGTGGGGTTACATTTGCCACCCTCCAATCTGCAGGAACTGTTCCATAATCTATTGAATTTTGGAAGATGACAACTACATTACGGCCATAGAAGGAGCGTTCACTTCCAGCCTGCGAATCTTTCCACTGCTTCACACTGTTCTCCAAGCTCCCACAGTAGCCCCTCCAATCTCAGCTGCGGTGCCAACCCACTCGATTCTCTCGAACCTCCTCGTGTCCAACCAGAGAGCGACATTGGCAGAGCCCCGGGAGCAGGTCGTCTGCCCGTCCTCTTGGTTGGAGACTGACACGAGGTGGAGGGGCTCTGATTGGGGGGCTGATCAATTTGAGAAGGAAGAAATAAGCAAATATTAAAGCAAAATACTGTAAAACTAGTGCATAAGTTGCAGTTTTGTGCAGATATTTATCATCTGTGTACTTGGGGGATTTATACACCAATATGAACAATCCTTTATTTGGTCCATGTGATCTCCTGGACTGGTTTTAATGGCCTGAGTGGGTCGGCGAGGAATTTTCCCGAGTATTTTTTCCCTTATTGGCCTTAGGTTTTTTCTCTGTTTTTTGCCACACCCAGAAAGTTACGTGGCCGCGGGGGGAGAGGGGGAGGGAGGGGTGAGGGACGATGGCGGGGAGGGAGGGAAGAAGTGTCTAGTCATGATGCTCCGGCCATCATGATGTGGGACAGACTTGATGGATCAGCTGGTCTTTTCCTGCCCGACAATTTCGTATGTTTGTATGTTCGTATTGTAAAAGTCACAGGTGTGACCAACACACCAGAGATTAGAGCAGGTCGTAATCCGACCGTAATGGTATAGCTCCGATTGTAACCTAACCTGCCTGGCGGGAATGGGTCGGACCCTTGTTTTACACCCCGTCCGATTTTACTCTCCACTGAACCCGGATGGATTAAGTTAAATTGTGGCTTACATATTTCGGTTTGTTCTGCCTTTGTGAAGTATGGCTAGCTACTTACACAATTATAAAATGGTTACAGTGGATTCTACCTCGCATCTCTCACTCCCACTTCCTCTTCATTGACCTTCTTTAGTTAGAGGAGCCAAGGGGTCTTTTTTATCGTTCTCAGGATGCGGACGATGCTGTCAAGGCCTTAGTTGTTTCCTATCAGCAAGGACATTAAAGGGATGAATTTCCATGGGACTTCTCCCGATTGTCCGCAGATTCCCCGGAGGCACCGCAATGACGCCGTTTCTGTGGATCTTCGGCCAGCCAGTCAGGAGATCCCTCGCGGAAAGTCAGCCCCTAAGAGTGAAGCCCACAGAGTGGTCTGCAGTCACAGAGAGACCAGACTGGGTGATAATGGCAGAATACGTTCCCTGACGGACATTAATGGGTTTTCATGGTCATTTTTTTCCCTCATGAATTTAAGAAAGAGAAAGAACTTGCAATTATATTGTGTCTTTCACAACCTGAGAACATCCCAAAGGGCTTCACAGCCAGTCAATTAATTTAATTTCACAACTTGCTGTAGAGTGACTTGAACTCATAACTATTGTGCTGTCATAAACCATACTCACAAGTTGAGTGCCCGAATCATGACATTGTGTGTTGCGAAAATAGTCCTTAAACTGGGTGATGGTCTTGAAAGTACTTGAAAGGAAAAAATTTGCAGGGCTACAGGGAAAGGGCGGGGGAGTGGGACTAGCTGGATTGCTCTTGCATTTGGCTGGCGCGGACTTGATGGGCTGAATGGCCTCCTTCCGTGCTGTAACCTTTCTATGGTTCTATGGTCTCCAATGATCAGGTAACACTACATTAAAAACTGGGTGACTGCATTTGCATGTTTGCCCCTTGCAATTGCCATTTCCTTCCCTTGCCGCACCTGACTTTCCTTCACAGGCCCCACTCCTGACCTGGCTAAGGCTCTCAAAGCAACTGCCTGCCCCAGGTGTGGGGTCCTTGCAGCCTGCTGCTGCAGCAAAGATCTCCTCTGCTTTCAACGGCATGAGTTATTTTGTCGGCATTTTGAGAATCTATGAGGCTATTTACCAAACAATGAATATTTGAATCCTACAGCTTTAAACAAAACATTTGAGAGTTAGACCTCGGGGTGAGAATGGGGTGGAAAAGAGTTTGGCGTTTCTCATGGATCATTGGAGATACAAGTCGAGTTGCCAACCCTCCAGGATTGTCCTGGAGTCTCCAGGAATTAAAGATTAATCTCCTGGTCACTGCTGTGAGCAAACCCAGGAGAAAAATCATATGGGCATTAAAAAGAAAATTGTATGCTTTTTCATTTTCTTTGAACACTTTCATTTATTTCTAATATAAAAATATTGGGGATGGGAAAAAAGGCTGTTTGACTGGGAGGGAGGGTTGGTGGCGGGAAGTCATGTGATGGAACCTCCAGGAATAGGTCCAACCAGAGTTGGCAACCCTACGTACAGTTCGGCCCGAGGCTCCGAAACACCTTCTGAGACTTTTGGCTGGGTCTGTCTGCAACTGGTGATCTGCTGTAAATCTGTGGTTTTCTGGACATCAGAAATGTAACCATCTGTGTAATACATGTGCAACTAGAAAAAGTTAGACGTGCATGAGTAAAATTCACGGTTATCATGTGGCTGCTGTACTATCAGCTGATGGCCAGTGTTGGTCAGATAGTCAGCAGCAATACAGGCCGATGGCCCTACATCTGATCTCAGAGCTAAAGCCTGGTGCTGAGAGCTCGCCAGAGTGAGCCTGAGAAACCTTAAACATCTCAGACAGGGATTTCCAGTGCTACTGGGAAAATTAAAGGGATGTGAGCACATTAAGGGGGCAAAAAATTTGTTGGCCTTTGAAAAAGAAAGGGTCAATATTTTAAATTCATTTTTCAGCTTTTCTAAAGGCTGCCTGGGGCAAATTGACTTCAATGGAAATGAAAATTGTGAGATGTATAACAGGAGGCTGATTCGATTACCCCGCTTTACATTATTACTCAAAGTCAAAATGACCCTCCATTGAGTCTGGAGTTGAAAAAGGCATGGGTGAGGGTTTCAGCAGAGGTGGGCTGAGGTAGGGGTAGAGACGGGCGATGTTGAAGTGGAAGTGGGCGGTCCATGCAATGGAGAGGGTATGAGGTTGAAAACTCGGCTCAGGGCAGAACAGGACTCCGAGGTTGCAAACATTCTGGTTCAGCTTGAGACAGTGACCGCAAAAAGGGATGGAGTCACCAGTGAGGGAATGGACATTGTGGCAGGGCCGAAGATGCTCATCTGAGTCTGGATGTCAAACAAGCAGTCCGACAGCATGGAGGCAGTGTAGGGATCGATAAAGAGGGTGGAGAGGTAGAACTGGGTGTTGTCAGCGTGCATGTGGAAGCTGAACCATGTCTGTGGATGATGTCGCGTGTACATGAGTTAGAGGAGGGGGCCAAGGATAGACCCTTGGGGGGCTTCAGAGGTAACGGTGCGGGTGTGGGAAGAGAAACCATTGCAGGAGATGCTCTGGCTACGATTGTATAGGTGAGACTGGAACTAAATACAAGCCTCCATGACACTGTTCCCTGATGGTGGCCATGTCAATGCCCTTGTATTTAAGAGCTCCAATCTTTGCACTGTTCAGTCACGCTGTTTGTGCTGTTCTCTTGCAGGTGTGTTGAACGATATTCAGAGCTACTTCAAAATAAGCAACAGTTCAGCTGGTTTATTGCAGACAGGTAAGTGAGACAAAAAGAGTTTTGCATTCTTCCCTCCAATCCCCCTGTGTTTCCCCCCACCCCATGGTGTCCCCCCTCCACCACCTCCCCCCCCACCGTGTCCACCCCCTCCCACCCGGACCTGTTCATTGATGTGTCTATTTGCCGAGCTTTTTCAGACCTGTAAGATGGGACATGTCATGCATTGAATGATATTTGCAGCCAGTGTTAAGCTCTTCCTCAATAATCCTCCAAACACTAGCGTGATTTGGCATTTAAAATAAATATAAATATCAGAGGGTTATTGGGGAAATGGGAAGGAGGGATGCTTGGAGATTTGGGAGGGGATGATTGGGACAATGGAGAGCAGGGGGTGATTGGGGAATGGGGAGAAAGGGAGCTGGGGAACGGGAAGGGGTGCTTGGAGATTTGGGAAGGAGGGATGCTTTTGGAATGGGGAATGGGAAGAGGGATGCTGAGGGAAGGGGGAGGAGGAATGATTGGAGAATGGAGAGGGGGTACTTGAGGAACGGGGAGCAAGATTGCTGGGGGATGGGAAGGAAGGTGCTGGGGGAATGGGGAAGAGGGCTGTTTAGGGAATGGGAAGGAGGGATGCTTATAGGGAATTTTCATCTGCATTTGGCTTTGACCTGGAAGTGCTGGCACTGGGTACTCAAAGCAAAAAAAAATGGATCCATTCCCGAGCATCATGGTTATCACCTCGATATGCACTAAAATCCACCACAAAAAAAAAGAGAATTAAAAACTGAAAGCAAGAGAAAAATCTTTAAAATATGACAGTGTATTTACTTAAGAACAAACCTGTAGGGTAGATAAAATGAGTAGACATGGACATTCACCATGATTTACCAGGACTAGGGTTGGCCATTTTCCAACAGCTCCTATTATAGCCTTCCATCCATGTACTAAGTTGTATTACTGATTCAAGGACCAATACGTTGAACACTCCTTATATGTAAAGTCTTACATTTGACTAGTGCACGTCTGTCACACTTCAAAGTGTTAAGAGTATCTAAAAGAAAGACAGTCATTTCATGCTTGTTTCTTCTGACCCGGAGCCATGAATTTATGAGCACTTCACAACCAGAAAACTTTCCCCGCCAACAACAATCAACCACGATCTGACCTTAGGATTTACAGCGATTCGGGTTATGGCCTTAAAGGATCAGACTAGGTTAAACACAGCTGTGTTTTAGCAGCAGAATAATACACGGTGCATTACATACTACAATGCTCCTGTCATTATAAAGCACCGCATATCATGAGCAATGCCACGGGAGTTCTGCTAGGTTCTGTCACTGGTGGTCCTGACAGTGAGGTCATTGTATTAGGCCTTGTTAATTGGGCTGCTTGGAAAGTTAATGAGGTCACAAGTTGATGAGTCCAGCTATTGCAACTCCCTTAATCTTTCTACATCATAATCGTTGATCCCGGGTTTAACGGGTTGTGAAGGAAGAGCAAAACAGCAAATGGATGTCTTTAGTTGTTAGTGGTACCATCTCAGGATTCTTTGTAAAGGAGCTGTAAGCAGTATATAAACCACCATACTTTCCCAATTCTATTGTAGTGAGGGTATGTTACTGAGCTGTACTTTGGAGTTTCTACTGGTTCTACAGTCCTGTTACACCAGGTGTCATCTGATGATGACAGTGACATTGTGTGTTGGATGCAACTCTATACTGTGCCTTGTAGCGTTACCACACTGGTTCACGTTTATGATGCTTTTCTCTCTTATATTTCATCTTGTCTTTTCTCTCTTTGTCTCTCTTGGTCTTGTTACCTTTAGACTTGACTATTGCAATGTTCTCCTGGCCGGCCTCCCATCGTCCACCCTTCATAAACTTAAGCTTATCCAAAACTCTACTGCCCGTATCCTAACTCGCACCAAGTTCCATTCACCCATCACCCCCTGTGCTCGCTGACCTACATTGGCTCCCGGTCTGGGAACGCTTTGATTTTAAAATTCTCATCCTTGTTTTCAAATCCCTCCATGGCCTCGCTCCTCCCTATCTCTGCAATCACCTCCAGCCCTACAACCCTCCGAGATCTCTGCGCTCCTCCAATTCTTGCCTCTTGCACATCCCCGATTTTAATCGCTCCACCATTGGCGGCCATGCCTTCAGCTGCCTAAGCCCGAAGCTCTGGAATTCCCTCCCTAAACATCTCCACCTCCCTCTCCTCCTTTAAGACGCTTCTTAAAACCTACCTCTTTGACCAAGCTTTTGATCACCTGTCCTAATATCTCCTTGTGTGGCTCGTTGTCAAATTTTGTTTGATAATGCTTCTGTGAAGCTCCTTGGGACGTTTTACCACGTTAAAGGCGCTATATAAATGCAAATTGTTGTTGTTGTTGTTGGTTTTGACTTTCTCTTGACGTCTGACTGGAATGTCTCTTCCCCCTTCTCTCATGCTGCCACTTCCCCATTCCATTTCTCTCCCAGCTATTTTTATTCCCTCTCTCCCTCCACCTTTAGGCCTCACAATGCCACTTGACTGCTGAGATCCTTGGCGGTCATTTTGAAATGAAAGGACAGGAAGCAACAGTAAAACAACAGCCTTCATTGTCTTCCATCTGGGAGTTGTTGGAGCATGGAATTCTTTGCCGCAGGAAGTAGTCGAGGCAGAGACCATTGCATTTTTAAGGGAAAATTGGATAAACATTCAAAGCGGAGGAACATACATGGCTCGGGGAGAGAGTGGGGTTAGTTTTGGATTGCTCCAGTAAGGAGACAATGGGCCAAACGGCCTCCTTCTGTGATATATGGTTTTATGCTGCTCTGGGGGAACCCATTGAATAAAAGAAAGACTTTTATTTATATAGTGCCTTACACAACTTCAGGACACCCCAAAGCACTTAACAGCCAATTAAGTACTTTTTGAAGTGCAGTCACTGTTGTAACAAAAGGAAACACAGCAGCCAATTTGCCCATCGCAAGGTCCCACACACAGTAATGTAGATTGAGAGAGAACTCCCCTGCTTTACTTTGAAATAGTACCATGGGATCTTTTATGTCCACCTAACAGGACAGACTGGGCCTCGGTTTAACATCTCACCCAAAGACGGCATTTCCGACAGTGTAGCACTCCCTTAGTAGTGCACTGGGAGTGTCAGCCTAGAATACATGCTCAAGAGTGGGACTTGAACCCACAACCTTCTGACTCAGAGGCAAGAGTGCAGCCAACTGAGCCACAGCTGACCCTTAAATACAGTTAGTTGAACTTTGGGCATGATGCAGTGCTGAGTTGCTGTGGCCTTGCTCATCTGGAATTTGCTGGCCAGGCGTTGAGACAACTATTTTACCACTGACTTACCTGTTTTGTTCAGTCTTTATCTGCAGCTACATGGTGTTGGCTCCTTTGTTTGGTTACCTGGGTGATCGGTACAACAGGAAGATTCTCATGTGCATCGGAATATTCATATGGTGTGGTGTGACCCTGGCAGGATCGTTCATCACTCAGTCCGTAGGCCACTTTATTTTTATTTTAATGATGTACTTGTAAAAGTTGGCGCTAGAGAATGAAATTCTTCCCACTCTAGTCTTCTGTACTCCTACGTGCAAGTGGCCACTGTCTGTGTCCTGCTGGTTTTCACTACACAAGATGGCTGCTTACTACACATATAAATAATCTGTCGTGGGGGACTTCTCAACTGACATGTTTAGTAGTCTTTTCTTAAAAGTTGAGAATTCAAGTAAATAGTCAAGGCCCACAATTTAGGAGCCTACTAAGAAGAGGAGGGAAGATGAGGTAAATTAAGAAGTCGTGACTACACGATGTCAAGATTGAGTGGGAAGAAGGGAAGGCTGAGGGAGGTAAGGAATTCCACAGGTTTTTAAAAGTTCCCCCCTCCCACCACCCCCTTTTGTACTTTTTCCACAATTTTCTCTCTTCCCTTCCTCAAGATATCGGCCGAGGTTCTATGCTCGCCGGGCCCTGAAGTTCCAACCGTGAAAGCAAATGGACGGAAACTCACGGGAGCAGAAAACTCCGGCCATCGACTTAGGGTTGTCAACTCTGGTTGGACATAATCTTGGAGGTTTCATCACATTATCTCCTGCCTCCAACTGCCCACCCCCACACTCCCGCCATTGGTCACCTGACATGTCCATCCTTGCGGTGCCCAGCCTTCCCACACCAATCGGAACGTGAACAGACTCTTTATTGGATAATACTTGACAGTCAGTATTTTTTTCCTATATCTGATACTTCTATAACTAAAAACAAAAGTGTTCGAAGAATTTTTTAAAAGAAACACGTTCTTTTAATGCCCCAATGATTTTTCTCCTGAGTTGCTCGCAGCGGTGTCCTGGAGATTAATCTTTAATTCCTGGAGATACCAGGGCAATCCTGGAGGGTTGGTAACTCTACATTGGTAACACTACATTGGCAACCCTACGTTGGTAACCCTACGTTGGTAACCCTACGTTCCTACATTGGTAACTCTACGTTGGTGACACTACATTGGTAACGCTACGTTGGTAACACTACGTTCCTACGTTGGTAACTCTACGTTGGTAACCCTACGTTGGTAACACTACATTGGTAACGCTACGTTGGTAACTTTTTGATGGTAACCCTACGTTCCCACGTTGGTAACACTACATTGGTAATGCTACGTTCCCACGTTGGTAACACTACGTTGGTAACACTACGTTCCTGCATTGGTAACACTACATTGGTAACCCTACGTTCCTACATTGGTAACACTACATTGGTAACCCTACGTTGGTAACCCTACGTTCCTACGTTGGTAACCCTACGTTGGTAACACTACGTTGGTAACGCTACGTTCCGACATTGGTAACTCTACATTGGTAACCCTACGTTCCTACATTGGTAACACTACATTGGTAACACTATGTTGGTAACGCTACGTTCCTACATTGGTAACTCTACATTGGTAACCCTACATTCCTACATTGCTAACTCTACATTGGTAACACTACGTTGGTAACGCTACGTTGGTAACCCTACGTTCCTACATTGGTAACACTACATTGGTAACCCTACGTTGGTAACCCTACGTTCCTACATTGGTAACCCTACATTGGTAACGCTACGTTCCTACATTGGTAACACTACGTTGGTAACCTTACGTTGGTAACCCTACGTTCCTACGTTGGTAACTCTACGTTGGTAACCCTACGTTGGTAACACTACATTGGTAATGCTACGTTGGCAACACTACATTGGTAACACTACGTTCCCACGTTGGTAACACTACGTTGGTAACACTACGTTCCTGCGTTGGTAACAATATGTTGGTAACCCTACGTTGGTAACCCTACGTTCCTGCGTTGGTAACAATATGTTAGTAACCCTACGTTGGTAACACTGCGTTGGTAACACTACTTCCTGCGTTGGTAACACTACTTCCTGCGTTGGTAACACTACATTAACTCCTTGCTGGGCTGTGGCTCCCCCTTGTGGCACACTTCAAACTGTTCTCGAGCGGGGCTGTTACCATGGACCTGAGCACGTCCAGTGTCTACTGAGTAAACCAGAGTTTTCTTTGTTGCTGTTTAGAGTTTTCTATTCTGACCGTGCACTCCACAGCTGCTCCTTACACTGGGTAATGGCTCGATAGCTGTTTGACACCGTTAAGGGATTATTACTGTAGGTGCATTGTGATTGGCTGATTTTTTTTGTTGGCACGAATACATTTTCATTCTTAGGAGCTGCAGATTGGGAGGATGTATGTTCCTACGAATTTGTTTGTACTTTTGACCAAAATTAGGGATTTCTTCCAAATTTGCAAAAAGCTAGGAATTTTGGTCCCATAGTGTTGGCTAGTGAACGGAGAAAAAACTACACTCCTCTTTCCCTACAACCAGAACCTAATTCTGGGATTATCTAAACATTCAACAACAACAACTTGCATTTCTATATCGCCTTTAACGTCCCAAGGTGCTTCACAGAAATGTAATCAGACAAAAATGGACATGGAGCCATAGGAGATATTAGGAAGGGTTGGTCAGAGAGGTGGGATTTAAAGAGGGTCTTAAAGGAGGAGAGAGGAGGTAGAGAGGCAGAGAGGTTTAGGGAGGGGATTCCAGAGTGTGGGGCCAAGACAGCTGAGGGCTAGAACAGACCATGAGGCCCCTGAAGCTCACCTCCATCCACTAGATGGTGTAAACTTGCACACGTTCCTTCCGCTAGTAATGATGACTCCTGGGAGAGGCGAAAAAACAAGAGAAAAAAGCATGTGGCCAATTCAGGAAAAGTTCTGGACAATTCCTCTCTAAAACGCCAAGGCAATCGAGCGAGCTCCAGAATTGCCCATGACGTATCCCATTCTGAACAAACTACTTCTCACTATGACTGGCAATATCTTCTCATGAGTTCCGCAGAAACATTGCAACAACACAGTCTAAAAAGAGAGAACACTGATTGCTGGGAGTGATTCGAAGATTAATTGGACTGTCCAGGTCTAGCAAGGTTGTGAAACAGGAGGGCAGAGTGAATGTGGTTTACAAGAGTCATCTAAAAGCAGAGAATCACACTATGGTTTAAAGTTTCCCAATTGGATCTCAGCAAGTCAGGCAGCATCTGTGGAGAAAGAAACAGAGTTAATGTTTCAGGTCAGAACGAGAGGTCATCGACCTGAAATGTTAACTCTGTCTCTCTTTCCACTGAGTGTTTCCAGCATTTTCTGTTTTTATTTCAGATTTCCAGTATCCGCAGTATTTTGCTTTTGTCCCAATTAGATCTTTCCTTTTTGTTTCTGTTAGCTGCTATCTGTGCATTTGATGGCCCCAGTTGGCCATGAACTTGATCCAGTACAGTTAATGATTGCTATTCCATAGAGCAGCTTTAATGGCTGGAATTCTAAATTCAGTTTACATTACAAGGTAGTATTTAAAGTTAGCCAAGATTGTGAATTAAGTAGTTTTTAGATATATATATATATGTATGTGTGTGTGATTATCTGTGCTCTTCAATGATGTGACTATCAATGTTAAGGAATGGATTAAAATTTCACCTTTGACCCCTAGCACTAACTACATGCAGAGTAAAAGCATTTAAAAAAATTCATTCTCGAGACGTGGGCGTCGCTAGCAAGGCCGGCATTTATTGCCGAGCCCTAGTTGCTCTTGAGAAGATGGTGGTGGGCCTTCTTCTTGAACCGCTGCAGTCCGTGTGGTGAAGGTTCTCCCACAGTGCTGTTAGGTGGGGAGTTCCAGGATTGTGACCCAGCGACGATGAAGGAACGGCGATATATGTCTAAGTCGGGACGATGTGTGATTTGGAGGGGAACTTGGAGGTGGTGGTGTTCCCGTGCACCTGCTGCCCTTGTCCGTCTAGGTGTTGGAGGTCCCGAGTTTGGTTTGGTGCTGCTGAGGAAGCAACTTCCTCTACTCTGCTCCATCTTAAGGGGTCTTAAAGACCATCTGAAAACAACACTCCAGCTGCACAAAATTTAACACGTTCCAATTCCCATGCCTCAGGGTCTGAATGTGATTGCTAGATTAGTGAAAATTTGTGTGCAATTTGGTCCAGTGCATTGATTGATGTCCATTGAAACTACTCAACTCATTTCACATTGGAACTCACGGATTGGGCTGACTTTGAACCCGGGAGTCCAGAGGAGAAAGGACCCTGTGCACCTGCTGGATGCAGTCCTTAATAACCCTCCCTATTGGGAAAGGTTCACTGGTGCGTCTTCGACATTCTGCTCCTGAGGCATCATTTATTTTTTTCCAACTGATTTTTCTCCTCAGTACTTTTGGCTGCTGCTTGTGTGCAGGGCGTTTGTTGGCATCGGGGAAGCCAGTTACTCTACGATTGCACCCACCATCATTGCAGACCTCTTTGTAGATGATAAAAGGACATGGATGCTCTCCATCTTCTACATTGCGATCCCTGTGGGAAGGTATGTGCATCAATGATGGTTTTGCCCTCTTTCTATGCTTTGTAACATTGATGAAATTATGGGATGGATAGGAACTGGGTATGTTGGTCCCTTTGGGAATAACTCTGTCGGCTTGGAGACCAGAGAACTTTCTGGAGTGTGCCCACTGCAAACCTCCACTTCTGACCCAGAAGGAGTAACCGGAGGCGATGAGGGTGGGGAGAGGGAGCGGGGAGTCTCCCCTAATGTGAATGTTGCTGGCGGGCACCTGTACCATCACAGGTGCCCACCAGAGCAGGTGGGTCACTCGTTCTTCAGTTGGCAGCCCCGGTCCAGCGGCAATCACCCCCTCTCCCCCTTTGCAAGGGGGCTGTTCGCACAGTTATTCACATCAGGTTTCCTTCAATTAAACAAGAACTAATATAGGTTACATTAAGTCGGAACTGATCATTACAGCTTGGAGATTTTGAGTTGGCCGGACAAGGCTCTATAATAAAGTGAACTTTGCTGCTTTCACTGATGGATTATTAGCAAAGTTAAGCTTGTCTTATTTGTTCTATTGCAGTGGCCTGGGTTACATTCTTGGGTCCAGTGTAACAAAACTGACTGGTGATTGGCACTGGGCGATGAGGGTAAGACCAACTGTTGTATAATAAGACACAGACCCGTTAACTGTTGTGGGGTAATCGTTCTGGGAGAGTTCTATCGCTACTCACAGTGCAATGCTGCAAAATAACCCCGACAAAAGGGAGAAATCTTACAATCAGACCCACATCCTCTTGCAGATGATGCAGAGGCTCACGAGTGAGGAGGGAAAAGTTGAAGTGGAAACTCAATGGGGGCAACTTTGATTTTATGCGATAGTGCAAAGCGGGTGATAGCGGAATGGCAACCTATATCCCCATTGTTATTTCCACTGAAGTCAATTGAAATAGAAATCGGGAGAGATGTAAAACGAGCTTCTGATTTGCTATCTCCAGCTTTACACTATCGAACAGCTCTCTCAGGTTCAGTGTCACCGGACTCTACTGTAAGTGGACCCTGTGTCCCCTACAATGGGAGTGCACTTCTACTGCCCAATATCTAATCATGCAATAATGTGACCCAGGGGCCATAATAATGAAACCCCTGGTTATGTGAATTGGATACTGTAATCTCACAAATGTCCCCACATACAGGTAGAGAGTAGAAGTTTTACCAGCCTTCTGGTCAGCAAATGAGTGAAGAATCACAGCCCATCCAGGTGTTGTAAACAGTTAACACTGAGCTGTTAATCAATGGTTTTGTCTAATCCTAACACAGGCAGACGTGTCAAATACCACAGGTAGCCACTAGCATGCTTTTGTGTAGGTGTCATGGAGTGTGCTGTATGTTGCCTGAGTAACGTACCTCTGTCTCACACATTGACTTCTCAAAGGTGAGACTATGCGCAAAATTTTCCACCCACCCATCCCCACAGTGGGGTTTTTTGTGTCGCAGGTGGCTTTTCCTGAGAATAATTCCCGGACCTGGGCACCAACCTCGGCATTCCTGAGGTATTAGAAAATACACTGAGGTTCGATTTCTCTTTTAGGTTTGTGGAGCAGCAGGATCAGTATCCAAGACCAGAGAGGATGCTGATTACTGATCATTTAATGAGAGCTGTCAAGTCTCCATCTGGGCTGTACCAAGTCTCTAAAGGAGACTGAAAATTTGAGACCGCTCTTTGGAATACTTTTAACAATATTTAACTATCGGGGATTATTTTAGACTGAAAGTACTCTCACAGGAGCATTTTTCTCCTTCCGTAAATGTAGAAAAATAAATACTGACGCCGGTTTCTGATTATACTTTAAATATTTAAATTAGCGACACGCCCGATTTGCTCGATTCCACAGGTGACCCCGTGTGTCGGACTCCTCGTCTTTTTCTTCCTCATCTTCCTGGTCCCGAATCCACCCCGAGGAGCCTCAGAGGATCACAAGGCTTCACCCCAGAGCAGGACCTCCTGGCTGCAGGACCTCAAATATCTGATGACGAAGTAGGTCATGGTGGTCTGCTTTATCCATGAGTGAAATCGGAAAAGTGACATGAACTGACCTGTCGCTAATAATCGATCAGGGTTCAGCCAACTCCACCTGTCATGTGGCATCTAGCCCAGTGCCGAACGTGGAACCATAGAATATTCCAGAAACCGGCTATTCAGCCCCTCAAGTCTGTGCTGATGCTGTTCTCCACATGAGCCACCGAGCCCAATCCCACTCTCCTGCTCACTCCCCATACCCTTTAATACGATTCTTTATAATCCCACGCTCCTTTAATACTCCCCTTTTTAATCCCACTCTCCTTTATTACTCCTCTTAATCCCGCTCCTTTAATACTCCTCTTAATCCCACTCTCCTTTATTACTCCTCTTAATCCCGCTCCTTTAATACTCCCCTTTTTAATCCCACTCTCCTTTATTACTCCTCTTAATCCCGCTCCTTTAATACTCCCCTTTTTAATCCCATGCTCCTTTAATACTCCTCTTAATCCCACTCCTTTAATACTCCTCTTTTAATCCCACTCTCCTTTAATACTCCTCTTAATCCTACTCCTTTAATACTCCCCTTTTTAATCCCACTCTCCTTTATTACTCTTAATCCCACTCCTTTAATACTCCTCTTAATCCCACTCCTTTAATACTCCTCTTTTAATCCCACTCTCCTTTAATACTCCTCTTAATCCCACTCCTTTTATACTCTTCTTTTTAATCCCACTCTCCTTTATTACTCCTCTTAATCCCACTCCTTTAATACTCCTCTTTTAATCCCACTCTCCTTTAATACTCCTCTTACTCCCACTCCTTTAATACTCCCCTTTTTAATCCCACTCCTTTAATACTCCCCTTTTTAATCCCACTCTCCTTTAATACTCCCCTTTTTAATCCCACTCTCCTTTATTACTTCTCTTAATCCCACTCCTTTATTACTCCTCTTAATCCCACTCCTTTAATACTCCTCTTTTAATCCCACTCTCCTTTATTACTCCTCTTAATCCCACTCCTTTAATACTCCCCTTTTTAATCCCACTCTCCTTTATTACTTCTCTTAATCCCACTCCTTTATTACTCCTCTTAATCCCACTCCTTTATTACTCCTCTTTTAATCCCACTCTCCTTTAATACTCCTCTTACTCCCACTCCTTTAATACTCCCCTTTTTACTCCCACTCCTTTAATACTCCCCTTTTTAATCCCACTCCTTTAATACTCCCCTTTTTAATCCCACTCTCCTTTAATACTCCTCTTACTCCCACTCCTTTAATACTCCCCTTTTTAATCCCACTCTCCTTTATTACTTCTCTTAATCCCACTCCTTTATTACTCCTCTTAATCCCACTCCTTTATTACTCCTCTTTTAATCCCACTCTCCTTTAATACTCCTCTTACTCCCACTCCTTTAATACTCCCCTTTTTAATCCCACTCCTTTAATACTCCCCTTTTTAATCCCACTCCTTTAACACTCCCCTTTTAATCCCACTCTCCTTTATTACTCCTCTTAATCCCACTCCTTAATACTCCCCTTTTTAATCCCACTCCTTTAATACTTCTCTTTCTAATCCCACTTTCCTGCTTGCTCCCCGTACCTTTTAATATTCCTCTTTTTCAAGCAACTATCTCATTCCCTTTTAAAAATACTTAAGGACACTGCTTCAACAGTTTGTGGCAGAGTATTGCACAATCTAGTCACCCTTTGTGTAAAGACATTATCTAGTCTCCCCTTTAGTTTTTGTGATTATTATCTTACATTTGTGCCCTCTCATTATTATCTCACCAGTGGAAACAATCTCTCACTATTTACCTTATAATAACCCTTCATAATCTTGAAGACCGCCATCAGGTCACTTCCTTAACCTTCTCAGCTCCAGTGAAAAGCCCTAACTTCTCAAGTCTCTCTTCGTAACTGTAACCCCTCATCCCTGGTAACATCCCAGTGAATCTACACTGACCCTCTCCCATTTCCTTCCTATAATGGGATGCCCAAAACTGCACACAATACTCCAACTGTAGCCTAACCAAGGTCCAGTACAGGTTCAGCATTACTTCCTTGCCTCTGTATTCTACAGCTCTAGATACAAAACCAAGGATTCCATTCTCCTTTTTTATGGCCTTATCCATTTGCACTGACCTGTGTATCTGCACAGCAAGGACCCTCTGCTCATCTACTCAATTAAAATTCTGGTAATTTACGATCAACGTCCTTCCCTTATTCTTACTTTCAAAATGTATTACTTTATATTATTTCTTAATTGAACTTCACCTGCCACCTGTCTGCCCACCTTGCCAGCATAACCCTGTTCTGTAGTCAGTTCTGTTACATATTGCCTCCCTCTGATCTCCTTACTAGCTGTGGAGGCCAACTAAAATCTGCCTGCCTTTTATTTCAGTTTGTTCGATTTGACTCCACTCAAAGAACGCTTCTCAAATTTGCCCCATTTTATACTCGACAGGTTGTCACAGCTCCTTAGAAATTAGTAACTGCCGGCCTCATTCAAACAATAACATACATAAGAACATAAGAAATAGGAGCAGGAGTAGGCCATACGGCCCCTCTAACCTGCTCCACCATTCAATAAGATCATGGCTGATCTTCTACCTCAACTCCACTTTCCCGCCCGATCCCATATCCCTTGATTCCCTTAGTGTCCAAATATCCATCGATCTCAGTCTTGAATATACTCAATGGCTGAGCATCCACAGCCCTCTGGGGTAGAGAATTCCAAAGATTCACAACCCTGAGTGAAGAAATCTTTCCTCATCTCGGTCCTAAATGGCCGACCTCTTATCCTGAGACTATGACCTCTAGTTCTAGACCCTCCAACCAGGAGAAACAGCCTCTCAGCATCTACACTATCAAGCCCTCTAAGAATTTTATACGTTTCAATGAGATCACCTCTCATTCTTCTAAACTCCAGAGACTATAGGCCTATTTTACTCAATCTCTCCTCATAGGACAATCCTCTCATCCCAGGAATCAATCTAGTGAACCTTTGTTGCATCCCCTCTAAGGCAAGTATATCCTTCCTTAGGTAAGGAGTCCAAAACTGCACACAGTACTCCAGGTGTGGTCTCACCAGAGCCCTATATAATTGCAGCAAGACCTCCTTACTCTTATACTCCAACCCCCTTGCAATAAAGGCTAACATACCATTTGCTTTCCTAATGCTCCAGAACTAGCTGCGCCTCTAGCCAAACTATTCCAGTACAACTAAACACTGGCATCTACCCGACAATGTGGAAAATTGCCCAGGTATGTCCTGTCCACAAAAAGCAGGACAAATCCAATCCGGCCAATTAACGCATCAGTCTACTCTCAATCATCAGCAAAGCGATGGAAGGTGTCATCGACAGTGCTACCAAGCGGCACTTACTCACCAATAACCTGCTCACCGATGCTCAGTTTGGGTTCCGCCAGGACCACTCGGCTCCAGACCTCATTACAGCCTTGGTCCAAACATGGACAAAAGAGCTGAATTCCAGAGGTGAGGTGAGAGTGACTGCCCTTGACATCAAGGCAGCATTTGACCGAGTGTGGCACCAAGGAGCCCTAGTAAAATTGAAGTCAATGGGAATCAGGGGGAAAACTCTCCAGTGGCTGGAGTCACACCTAGCACAAAGGAAGATGGTAGTGGTTGTTGGAGGCCAATCATCTCAGCCCCAGGACATTGCTGCAGGAGTTCCTCAGGGCAGTGTCCTAGGCCCAACCATCTACAGCTGCTTCATCAATGACCTTCCCTCCATCATAAGGTCAGAAATGGGGATGTTCACTGATGATTGCACAGTGTTCAGTTCCATTCGCAACCCCTCAGATAATGAAGCAGTCAGTGCCCACATGCAGCAAGACCTGGACAACATCCAGGCTTGGGCTGCTAAGTGGCAAGTAACATTTGCGCCAGACAAGTGCCAGGCAATGACCATCTCCAACAAGAGAGAGTCTAACCACCTCCCCTAGACATTCAGTGGCATTACCATTGCCGAATCCCCACCATCAACATCCTGGGGGTCACCATTGACCAGAAACTTAACTGGACCATCCATATAAATACTGTGGCTACAAGAGCAGGTCAGAGGCTGGTTGTTCTGTGGCGAGTGACTCACCTCCTGACTCCCCAAAGCCTTTCCACAATCTACAAGGCACAAGTCAGGAGTGTGATGGAATACTTTCCACTTGCCTGGATGAGAGCAGGTCCAACAACACTCAAGAAGCTCGACATCATCTAGGAGAAAGCAACCCACTTGATTGACACACCATCCACCACCCTAAACATTCACTCCCTTCAACATTGGCGCACTGTGGCTGCAGTGTGTACCATCCACAGGATGCACTGCAGCAACTTGCCAAGGCTTCTTCGACAGCACCTCCCAAACCTGCAACCTCTACCACCTAGAAGGACAAGGGCAGCAGGCACACGGGAACAACACCACCTGCACTTTCCCCTCCAAGTCACACACCATCCCGACTTGGAAATATATCGCCGGTCAAAATCCTGGAACTCCCTACCTAACAGCACTGTGAGTAATTAGGGATGGGCAATAAATGCTGGCCTTGCCAGCGACATCCACATCCCATGAAAGAATTTAAAAAAATTGCTTGCTGTACCTGCATGTTAACTTTCTGTTATTCATGTGCAAGGACACCCAAATTCCTCTGAACACCAACATTTCTTAGTTTCTCACCATTTAAAAAATATTCTGTTTTTCTATTCTTCCTATCAAAGTGGATAACCTCACATTTCCCTACATTATGCTCCATCCCTTTGCAGCCTCTTTGCATCCTCCTCACAGCTTACTTTCTCACCTAGCTTTGTATCGTCAGCAAAATTGGATATTTTAGACCCTTCGTCTAAGTTATTAAGCACTGATCCTTGCGGCACCCCACTAGTTACAGCCTGCCAACCTGAAAATGACCCGTTTATTCCTATTCTGTTTTCTGTCCATTAACCAATCCTCTATTCATGCTAATATATTACCCACAATCCCATGAGCCCTAATCTTGTGTAACAACCTTTTGTGTGGCACCTTATCGAATCCCTTTTGAAAATCCAAATATACTACATCCATTGGTTCCCCTTTATCTACCCTGTTAGTTACACCCTCAAAAAACTCTATTAGATTTGCCAAACACGATTTCCCTTTCATAAAACCATGTTGACTGTGCCTAATCATATTATGATTTTCTAAGTATCCTGTTACTACGTCCTTAATAATGGATTCCAGCATTTTCCTGACGACCGAGGTCAGGCTCATTGGCCTACAGTTCTCTGTTTTCTCTCTCCCTCCTTTCTTGAATAGTGGGGTTACATTTGCTACTTTCCAATCCACTGGGACCGTTCTAGAATCTAGGGAATTTTGGAAGATCAAAACCAATGCATCCACTATCTCTACAGCCACCTCTTTTAGAACCGTAGGATGTAGGCCATCAGGTCCAGGGGATTTGTCGGCTTTTAGTACCATTAATTTCTCCAGTACTTTTTTTTTACTAATATTAATTACTTTAGGTTCCTCACTCTCATTAGACCCTTAATTCCCCACTATTTCCAGTATGATTTTTGTGTCTTCTATTGTGAAGACGGATACAAAATATTTGTTTAACGTTTCTGCCATTTTCTTATTCCCCATTATAATTTCTCCTGTCTCTGCCTTTAAAGGACCAACGTTTACTTTCACTAATCTCTTCCTTTTTACGTACTTGTAGAAGCTCTTACAATCTGTTTCTATATTTCTTGCTCTCATATTCTATTTTCTCCCTCTTTATCAATTTCTTGGTCATCCTTTGCTTGTTTCTAAAACCCTCCCAATCCTCAGGCTTACTACTCTTTTTGGCAACATTATAAACCTCTTCTTTTAATCTAATATCATCCTTAACTTCTCTAGTTGGGCCATTTTTCCCGTGGAGTTTTTATTCCTCAAGGGAATGTATATTTGTTGAGAATTATGAATTATTTCTTTAAATGTTCGCTATTGCTTATCTACTGTCATATCTTTTAATCTAATTTCTGAATTTTTTTTTATTCGTTCATGGGATGTGGGCATCGCTGGCAAGGCCGGCATTTATTGCCCATCCCTAATTGCCCTTGAGAAGGTGGTGGTGAGCCGCCTTCTCCTTGAACCGCTGCAGTCCGTGTGGTGAAGGTTCTCCCACGGTGCTGTTAGGAAGGGAGTTCCAGGATTTTGACCCAGCGACGATGAAGGAACGGCGATATATTTCCAAGTCGGGATGGTGTGTGACTTGGAGGGGAACGTGCAGGTGGTGTTGTTCCCATGTCCCTGCTGCTCTTGTTCTTCTAGGTGGCAGAGGTCACGGGTTTGGAATCTATTTTAGCCAACTCGCCCCTCAAACCGATGTAATTGGCTTTATTTAAATTTAAGACCCTAGTTTGGTACTTAACTACATCACTCTCAAACTCAATATGGAATTCTATCATATTATGATCACTCTTGCCAGAGGATCCTTAACCATAAGATTACTAATTAACCCTGTCTCATTACACAATACTAGATCTAGAATAGCCTGTTCCCTGGTTGGTTCTCGGACATATTGTTCTAGAAAACTGTCTTGAATGCATTCCATGAACTCATCCTCCAAACTACTTTTGCCAATTTGATTTGCCCAGTCTACATGAAGATTAAAGATCCCCACGATTATTGCATTACCTTGTTACAAGCTCCTCTAATTTCCTGATTTATACACTGCCCAACATTATAACGACTGTTAGGGGGCCTAATAACTGCTCCCAACAGTGAACCAGTCATAAAGTCTGTATAAGTTTGAATTTGTGTGTTTGACTTAGTCTTAAGCCTGTTCCCAGGGAGACAACAATAACAAACCTCACAACATGTGTAATGATACTGGCTGAGCCTGTGTAGATGGCTTTTTAAATTCTCATGTACAATGTCTAATTTAAAGGGACAGCTACCAGACCAAAACAAGACAGAGCCACCTGTACATCATGTTTGTTGCAAATTCCACTCACCACATTTTTCCAGTCTGAGAAACTGCCTTTTATCCCTACCTTTGCTCCAACTGTGTCTCCATCCATGTGACCACATTTCTCTTAATTCCATGAGCTGCCATATCACTTGTATGGTTCCTTATCAAATGTTTTTTGAAAATCCATATAAAGCACATCCACTGCATTCCCTTTATTTATTCTCTCTGTTTCTTCAAAAAATTCTGTAAGATCGGTCAAGTATGACCTTTAGAAATCTAATGTTGATTGGCCCTGATAAGCTCCAACTGCTCAGTATTTTTATCTTGTATTACAGAGTCTATTAGTTTACCAATAACCGAAGGGAAGCTATAATTTCCTAGCTTAAACCTCGAACGAGTAGCTTCTTGGCAGCATCTGACACGGAGAGCTCTCGTTCCCAGTTTTAAAGGGATCTTTTGCAAGGATGAGTATAAACCCAGGCCACAGGCACTGCAGTTAGGGGCACGCTGATCTGAGCTGAGAAAGATCACTGCAGAGACGGGCCCAAACCGAGGCTGAAGTTTCAGAGTTGGGAGGACTATAGGCACAAATGAAGACTAGATGCCAGCCGTGGCTCAGTGGTAGTGACTCTGAGTCTAAGAAGGTTAAGGGTTTAAGTCCCACTCCAGAGACTTGAGCATAAAATCTAAGCTGATGCTTTGGTGCGGCACTGTCGCAGTTGCCATCTTTTGGATGAGACGTCAAACAAAGGCCCCGTCTGTCCTCTCAGGTGGAACTAAAAGATCCCATGGCACTCTTCGAAGAAAAGCAGGGAGTTCTCCCCAGTGTCCTGACCAATATTTATACCTCAACAAACACCTGAAACAGACGATGTGGTCATTTATTTAATTGTTGTTTATGGGATCTTGCTTCTCTAATTCCTATGTTGCAACACTTCAAAAGTACTTCATTGGCTATAAAGCACTTTGAGACTGGAGTGAGATTTGAACTCACAACCTTCTGACTTAGAGGTCAGAGCACTACCACTGAGCCACAGCTGACATTTAATTAGTCAGCTATAAAGCTCCAAAACAGTCAAGTTATTCAATTCCAACAACTACACAGACAGAATCTGTGAAAAATAACAGACAGCAGGTAAAGGGAAAGTAAAGATTTGCTGCAACCAGAACTCAGCTTTTAGCAGGAAGGTTTCAATAGTGGACACAGAGACAGCTGTCGATTTATTCTCCCCATTATTTATCTCCCCTCTACTTCTGAAACCATTGATTGTTGTTGGGGCAAAGTACCACGAACCCTGGCTGTCCTCTGGCCCCCTACTCAAGTGACCAGTCTTCAGGTGTGAATCTGGACAACAGGCTATTTGATCACGGGCATCGCAGAGGAGCCTGGTCCTATCCTCGCCAGATGTTCACACACACATAGATACTCACACACACATACTCACACTTACACACATACTCACACACATACTCACACTTACACACATACTCACACACATACTCACACTTACACACATACTCACACTTACACACACATACTCATACACATACACTTACACACACATGCTCACATTTACACACATACATACTCACACTTACACACACTTACACAGACACATACTCACACTCACACACATACTCACACTTACACACGTACTCATACACATACACTTACACACACATGCTCACATTTACACACATACATACTCACACTTACACACACATACTCATAGACACATACTCATACTTAAACACATACACACTCACACTTACATGCACATACACATACTCACACTTACACACACATATTCACACTTACACACACATACACACGACTTGCAGTGGCGGGGTGGGGGGGGTTAAGGCTCCTGCTTTCTCCTATCCCTAACCTAAGGCACTGAGGCCAATTGTCACATCCCAATCAGATGACTGATTTGGAGATGAGCTAAAGGTGGAGCTTCCGTTCCCTGCACGGATTCAGTGGAGTAGATTTTCCCCTTCACTGCCCGGGTGTTTAAACATCCACTGGGCTCAGCCCAGAGAGGGAAACCTGACGGGAGAATCGCAGGCGGGCGACAGAACTCAATGGGGTTTCTTTGAAGAAAGGAAATCCCAGCAGGTTCTGTACAGAGTGTGCACTCAGCCCGGGAGACACTCGGCGTCTAGACGGTGAAGACAAACATCTGCCCCAAACTTTGGTCGAGCAGTTGCAATATAAACTATGGCCAGCAGAGGGCACACGTCAGCTGGAATTTGTAATCTTAAATATTGCACTTTGCTCCTTTCTTCTGTTCAACGCATTTAGTTTCTTCTCCCATTTTAATCCTTTTACCTCCACCTCCTCATTTACATCCTGACTCCACCACGCGTGATCAACAGAGGAGGAGCAGGCCCACTCCTAGGCCTTGACAGTGAAAAGAAAGAAAGATTTGCATTTATATAGCACCTTTCACAATCTCAGGATGTCTCAAAGTGCTTCACTGTCATTGAAATACTTTTGAAGTGTAATCACTGTTGTAATATAGGAAATGCAGCAGCCAATTTGCGCACAGCAAGATCCCACAAACTGCAATGAGATAATGACCAATAATCTGTTTGAGATGTTGGTTGAGGGGTAAATATTGGCCAGGACACCGGGGAGAACTCCCCTGCGGGACCTTTCACATCCACAGGCTTCGGTTTAATGTCTCATCCAAAAGACGGCACCTCTGACAACGCGGCACTCCCTTGGTACTGCACTGGGAGCATCAGCCTAGATTATGTGCTCAAGTTTCTGGAGTGGGACTTGAACTCACGACGGTCTGACTCTAAGAGGTGAGAGTGCTCCCACTGAGCCACAGCTGACAATAAACCCACCCACAGACCAGGATCATTGTGTGAAGGAATCACAGGACTAACCTCCTCCTCCATCGGTGTTGAGATTTGGTGCAGCATCAGATCCTCGGACAAACCCGGCCAATTTATAAACATCCCAGCTGCGTCAACTCGCTGTCCAATTATTGCAATTCCCAAACAAAGACCCCCGCAGACAGGAAAAATACTGGTTTCAGAGTGATATCAAATGTCCTGCGGGGTAATATCACCATCATTTCTATTTTAATCTAAAAGCTTAAGACAGAATTTTTTTTGAAAAGTGAAGTAAGGGATTAAAGCATCAGACAAGGGGAGATCAAGAAAGAAAGACTTGTATTTATAGAATGCCTTTCACGATCTCAGGACGCCCCAAAGAGCTTTACAGCCAATGCAGTCATTTTTTTTTGAAGTGTAGTCACTGTTGTAATAAAACTGTACCCCACTGAGAGTCAGTCCCTGTGGAACTGTACCCCAGTGAGAGTCAGTGTCTGTGGAACTGTACCCCAGTGAGAGTCAGTGCCTGTGGAACTGTACCCCAGTGAGAGCCTGCGACTGTGGAACTGTACCCCAGTGAGAGTCAGTGCCTGTGGAACTGTACCCCAGTGAGAGTCAGTGCCTGTGGAACTGTACCCCAGTGAGAGTCAGTGCCTGTGGAACTGTACCCCAGTGAGAGTCAGTGCCTGTGGAACTGTACCCCAGTGAGAGTCAGTGTCTGTGGAACTGTACCCCAGTGAGAGTCAGTGTCTGTGGAACTGTACCCCAGTGAGAGTCAGTGTCTGTGGAACTGTACCCCAGTGAGAGTCAGTCCCTGTGGAACTGTACCCCAGTGAGAGTCAGTGTGCGTGGAACTGTCCCCCAGTGAGAGACAGTGTCTGTGGAACTGTACCCCAATGAGAGTCAGTGTGCGTGGAACTGTACCCCAGTGAGAGTCAGTGTCTGTGGAACTGTACCCCAGTGAGAGTCAGTGCCTGTGGAACTGTACCCCAGTGAGAGTCAGTGCCTGTGGAACTGTATCCCAGTGAGAGACAGTGTCTGTGGAACTGTACCCCAGTGAGAGACAGTGTCTGTGGAACTGTACCCCTGTGAGAGTCAGTGTCTGTGGAACTGTACCCCAGTGAGAGACTGCGACTGTGGAACTGTCCCCCAGTGAGAGTCAGTGTCTGTGGAACTGTATCCCAATGAGAGTCTGTGTCTGTGGAACTGTACCCCAGTGAGAGACAGTGCCTGTGGAACTGTACCCCAGCGAGAGCCTGCGACTGTGGAACTGTACCCCAGTGAGAGTCAGTGTCTGTGGAACTGTACCCCATTGAGAGACAGTGCCTGTGGAACTGTACCCCAGCGAGAGCCTGCGACTGTGGAACTGTACCCCAGTGAGAGTCAGTGCCTGTGGAACTGTACCCCAGCGAGAGCCTGCGACTGTGGAACTGTACCCCAGTGAGAGTCAGTGCCTGTGGAACTGTACCCCAGTGAGAGTCAGTGCCTGTGGAACTGTACCCCAGTGAGAGTCAGTGCCTGTGGAACTGTACCCCAGTGAGAGTCAGTGTCTGTGGAACTGTACCCAAGTGAGGGACAGTGCCTGTGGAACTGTACCCCAGTGAGAATCAGTGCTTGTGGAACTGTACCCCAGTGAGAGACTGCGACTGTGGAACTGTCCCCCAGTGAGAGCCTGCGACTGTGGAACTGTACCCCAGTGAGAGTCAGTGCCTGTGGAACTGTACCCCAGCGAGAGCCTGCGACTGTGGAACTGTACCCCAGTGAGAGTCAGTGCCTGTGGAACTGTACCCCAGTGAGAGTCAGTGCCTGTGGAACTGTACCCCAGTGAGAGTCAGTGCCTGTGGAACTGTACCCCAGTGAGAGTCAGTGCCTGTGGAACTGTACCCCAGTGAGAGTCAGTGCCTGTGGAACTGTACCCCAGTGAGAGTCAGTGTCTGTGGAACTGTACCCAAGTGAGGGACAGTGCCTGTGGAACTGTACCCCAGTGAGAATCAGTGCTTGTGGAACTGTACCCCAGTGAGAGACTGCGACTGTGGAACTGTCCCCCAGTGAGAGTCAGTGCCTGTGGAACTGTACCCCAGTGAGAGTCAGTGTCTGTGGAACTGTATCCCAGTGAGAGTCTGTGTCTGTGGAACTGTACCCCAGTGAGAGACAGTGCCTGTGGAACTGTACCCCAGTGAGAGACAGTGCCTGTGGAACTGTACCCCAGTGAGAGTCAGTGCCTGTGGAACTGTACCCCAGTGAGAGTCAGTGCCTGTGGAACTGTACCCCAGTGAGCGTCAGTGCCTGTGGAACTGTAACCCAATGAGAGTTTGTGTCTGTGGAACTGTACCCCAGTGAGAGTCAGTGCCTGTGGAACTGTACCCCAGTGAGGGACAGGGCCTGTGGACCTGTACCCCAATGAGAGTTTGTGTCTGTGGAACTGTACCCCAGTGAAAGTCAGTGCCTGTGGATCTGTAACCCAGTGAGAGTTTGTGTCTGTGGAACTGTCGCCCAGTGAGAGTCAGTGCCTGTGGAACTGTACCCCAGTGAGAGTCAGTGTCTGTGGAACTGTATCCCAATGAGAGTCTGTGTCTGTGGAACTGTACCCCAGTGAGAGACAGTGCCTGTGGAACTGTACCTCAGCGAGAGCCTGCGACTGTGGAACTGTACCCCAGTGAGAGTCAGTGTCTGTGGAACTGTACCCCATTGAGAGACAGTGCCTGTGGAACTGTACCCCAGCGAGAGCCTGCGACTGTGGAACTGTACCCCAGTGAGAGTCAGTGCCTGTGGAACTGTACCCCAGCGAGAGCCTGCGACTGTGGAACTGTACCCCAGTGAGAGTCAGTGCCTGTGGAACTGTACCCCAGTGAGAGTCAGTGCCTGTGGAACTGTACCCCAGTGAGAGTCAGTGCCTGTGGAACTGTTCCCCAGTGAGAGTCAGTGTCTGTGGAACTGTACCCCATTGAGAGACAGTGCCTGTGGAACTGTACCCCAGTGAGCGTCAGTGCCTGTGGACCTGTACCCCAATGAGAGTTTGTGTCTGTGGAACTGTACCCCAGTGAGAGACAGTGCCTGTGGAACTGTACCCCAGTGAGAGACAGTGCCTGTGGAACTGTACCCCAGTGAGAGTCAGTGCCTGTGGAACTGCAACCCAGTGAGAGTCAGTGCCTGTGGAACTGTACCCCAGTGAGTGTCAGTGCCTGTGGACCTGTACCCCAATGAGAGTTTGTGTCTGTGGAACTGTACCCCAGTGAGGGACAGGGCCTGTGGACCTGTACCCCAATGAGAGTTTGTGTCTGTGGAACTGTACCCCAGTGAAAGTCAGTGCCTGTGGAACTGTAACCCAGTGAAAGTCAGTGTCTGTGGAACTGTACCGCAGTGAGAGTCAGTCCCTGTGGAACTGTACCCCAGTGAGAGTTTGTGTCTGTGGAACTGTACCCCAGTGAGAGTTTGTGTCTGTGGAACTGTACCCCAGTGAGAGTCAGTGTCCGTGGAACTGTACCCCAGTGAGAGTCAGTGTCTGTGGAACTGTACCCCAGTGAGAGTCAGTGTCTGTGGAACTGTACCCCACTGAGATTCAGCATCTTCTCAGCCCCTGCCTCACCTCATCTGCTGCTGAAACCCTCCTCCATGCCTTTGTTACATCCAGACTTGACTATTCCAATGCTCTCCTGGCCGGCCTTCCATCTTCCACTCTCTGTAAACTTGAGCTCATCTAAAACACTGCTGCCCGTATCCTAACTCGTACCACGTCCCGTTCACCCATCACCTCTGTGTTCGCTGACCCACATTGGCTCCCAGTCCAGCAACGCCTCGATTTTCAAATTCTCATTCTTGTTTTCAAATCTCTCCATGGCCCCACCCCTCCCTATCTCTGTAACCTCCTCCAGCTCTAAAACCCTCCGAGATCTCTGTGCTCCTCCAATCCTGGCCTCTTGTGCATCCTCGATTTTAATCGCTCCACCACTGGCGGCTGTGCCTTCAGCTGTCCAGGTCCTAAGCTCTGGAATTCCCTCCCTAAACCCCCCCGCCTCTCCGCCTCTCTCTCCTCCTTTAAGATGCTCCTTAAAACCTATCTCTTTAACTGAGCTGTGGGTCACCTATCCTAATATCTCCTTATGTGGCCCGGTATCAAATTTTGTCTGTTAACACTCTTGTGAAGCGCCTCGGGACGTTTTACTGCGTTAAAGGCGCTGTATAAAAGCAAGTTGTTGTTCATAATTTCTTCTGACCAAGAGGCAGTGATTTATAAGCAACTGCCAATCTGCAACCTTCCCTCAACAACAGCGCTTGACCTCCAGTTGACCTCAGGATTTCCTATTTGCAGCAATAAGACTTTGAGCCCTAAAGGAGGTGACCTGCCTAAACACAACTGCACCTTAGCAGCAGAATAATACCCGATGCCTTACTCAGAACAAAACTCCCACCCATGTGAAGCGCTCTATCCTCGAACATCATGAGCAATGCCACTGGAGACGTGGCAGTAATATTTAAAATTAAATAGCTCAGCGAACAATTGGACTCTGAAACCCTGTAACTCTCTGGCGGGAGACCAGAGGGAACTCCCTCCCCCCCCACCCCCTCCCCCCACCTTGTCGTGTCTGGTCTTCCGGGAGTTTCCAACATGTTCTGTAAGGGGCGGATCCTCCACCTGCCCCATGTGGGGACGGAGCAAGGGCTGGGACTCCCTGCTCACTGGGACCTGGCGTATCAGGTGGAGGCCGGTACACCCGGTGAGTCGAGGTACACCGGGTGAGTCGAGGTACACCGGGTGAGTCGAGGTACACCCGGTGAGTCGAGGTACACCCGGTGAGTCGAGGTACACCGGGTGAGTCGAGGTACACCCGGTGAGTCGAGGTACACCCAATGAGTCGAGGTACACCGGGTGAGTCGAGGTACACCCGGTGAGTCGAGGTACACCCAATGAGTCGAGGTACACCGGGTGAGTCGAGGTACACCCGGTGAGTCGAGGTACACCCGGTGAGTCGAGGTACACCCAATGAGTCGAGGTACACCCAATGAGTCGAGGTACACCGGGTGAGTCGAGGTACACCCGGTGAGTCGAGGTACACCGGGTGAGTCGAGGTACACCCAGTGAGTCGAGGTACACCCGGTGAGTCGAGGTACACCGGGTGAGTCGAGGTACACCCGGTGAGTCGAGGTACACCCGGTGAGTCGAGGTACACCCAGTGAGTCGAGGTACACCCGGTGAGTCGAGGTACACCCGGTGAGTCAAGGTACACCCGGTGAGTCGAGGTACACCGGGTGAGTCGAGGTACACCCAATGAGTCGAGGTACACCGGGTGAGTCGAGGTACACCCGATGAGTCGAGGTACACCCAATGAGTCGAGGTACACCCAATGAGTCGAGGTACACCGGGTGAGTCGAGGTACACCCGGTGAGTCGAGGTACACCCAATGAGTCGAGGTACACCCAATGAGTCGAGGTACACCGGGTGAGTCGAGGTACACCCGGTGAGTTGAGGTACACCCAATGAGTCGAGGTACACCGGGTGAGTCGAGGTACACCCGGTGAGTCGAGGTACACCCAATGAGTCGAGGTACACCCGGTGAGTCGAGGTACACCCAATGAGTCGCGATACACCCAATGAGTCGAGGTACACCGGGTGAGTCGAGGTACACCCGGTGAGTCGAGGTACACCCAATGAGTCGAGGTACACCCGGTGAGTCGAGGTACACCCAATGAGTCGAGGTACACCCAATGAGTCGAGGTACACCCAATGAGTCGAGGTACACCGGGTGAGTCGAGGTACACCCGGTGAGTCGAGGTACACCCAATGAGTCGAGGTACACCCAATGAGTCGAGGTACACCGGGTGAGTCGAGGTACACCGGGTGAGTCGAGGTACACCCGGTGAGTCGAGGTACACCCAATGAGTCGAGGTACACCGGGTGAGTCGAGGTACACCCGGTGAGTCGAGGTACACCCAATGAGTCGAGGTACACCGGGTGAGTCGAGGTACACCCAATGAGTCGAGGTACACCGGGTGAGTCGAGGTACACCCGGTGAGTCGAGGTACACCCAATGAGTCGAGGTACACCCGGTGAGTCGAGGTACACCCAATGAGTCGAGGTACACCGGGTGAGTCGAGGTACACCCGGTGAGTCGAGGTACACCCAATGAGTCGAGGTACACCCGGTGAGTCGAGGTACACCCAATGAGTCGAGGTACACCCAATGAGTCGAGGTACACCGGGTGAGTCGAGGTACACCCGGTGAGTCGAGGTACACCCGGTGAGTCGAGGTACACCCAATGAGTCGAGGTACACCCGGTGAGTCGAGGTACACCCAATGAGTCGAGGTACACCCGGTGAGTCGAGGTACACCCAATGAGTCGAGGTACACCCGGTGAGTCGAGGTACACCCAATGAGTCGAGGTACACCCGGTGAGTCGAGGTACACCCAGTGAGTCGAGGTACACCCAATGAGTCGAGGTACACCGGGTGAGTCGAGGTACACCCGGTGAGTCGAGGTACACCCAATGAGTCGAGGTACACCCGGTGAGTCGAGGTACACCCAATGAGTCGAGGTACACCCGGTGAGTCGAGGTACACCCAATGAGTCGAGGTACACCCGGTGAGTCGAGGTACACCCAGTGAGTCGAGGTACACCCAATGAGTCGAGGTACACCGGGTGAGTCGAGGTACACCCGGTGAGTCGAGGTACACCCAATGAGTCGAGGTACACCCGGTGAGTCGAGGTACACCCAATGAGTCGAGGTACACCGGGTGAGTCGAGGTACACCCGATGAGTCGAGGTACACCCAATGAGTCGAGGTACACCGGGTGAGTCGAGGTACACCCGATGAGTCGAGGTACACCCAATGAGTCGAGGTACACCCAATGAGTCGAGGTACACCGGGTGAGTCGAGGTACACCCAATGAGTCGAGGTACACCCGGTGAGTCGAGGTACACCCAATGAGTCGAGGTACACCCGGTGAGTCGAGGTACACCCAATGAGTCGAGGTACACCGGGTGAGTCGAGGTACACCCGGTGAGTCGAGGTACACCCGGTGAGTCGAGGTACACCCAATGAGTCGAGGTACACCGGGTGAGTCGAGGTACACCCAATGAGTCGAGGTACACCGGGTGAGTCGAGGTACACCCGGTGAGTCGAGGTACACCCAATGAGTCGAGGTACACCCAATGAGTCGAGGTACACCCAATGAGTCGAGGTACACCCGGTGAGTCGAGGTACACCGGGTGAGTCGAGGTACACCCAATGAGTCGAGGTACACCCGGTGAGTCGAGGTACACCCAATGAGTCGAGGTACACCCAATGAGTCGAGGTACACCCAATGAGTCGAGGTACACCCAATGAGTCGAGGTACACCCGGTGAGTCGAGGTACACCCGGTGAGTCGAGGTACACCGGGTGAGTCGAGGTACACCGGGTGAGTCGAGGTACACCCGGTGAGTCGAAGTACACCGGGTGAGTCGAGGTACACCGGGTGAGTCGAGGTACACCGGCCTCTGGCTGGGTGACAATGGACCCCACTAGTGGACTCCAGGCCTCTTACACAGGAGGGACCGAGAAGGACATGGTTGGGGGCAGGAGGCCTGGGCTACACCCCTCCCCCCCTCCCCCCTCCCCCCGCCCCCCCACCGGTAATGGCGGATGTCGGAGTTTCCGGCCATGTGGGGCAGTTGATGGCAGTGGGGCTCACGGCAGCTCACTGACTTCGCCAACTCTACGCTGGTCAGCACCGGTCGGCCTGATCTCGGCTTGACTGCCAGGATTGCGACCCGCGGAGTTCGGTCCGTGCTGGGCCAGCGGATGTTGAAGGAGACGTGAGAATGTCAAACGTTTACAGAGTTGCTTGGCGGCTGGTGGGCGGCCATTAATACCTCACAATAAACCCCATTAAACCCTTTCGATCTTGTCTTTCAGCTGGACTTTCATATGGTCGTCCTTGGGCACTGCAGCTGTCTCATTCACAACTGGAGCCCTGGCCTTCTGGGCACCCGTGTACCTGCTCCGTGCACAGGCCGCAGACAGTCCCACACTGCATAATGACAGCAGCTCTCAGGACAGGTGAGGCTGGTCACCACTTCTCATTAATCTAACTATAACCGAGAGGGTCTGATAGTGTAGTGGTTATCTTACTGGACCAGTAAACCAGACGCCCAGAACAAAAACCCAACTGGTTCACTAATGTCCTTTAGGGAAGGAAACCTGCCGTCCTTTCCCGGTCTGGCCTACATGTGACTCCAGTCCCTACACCAACATGGTTGACTCTTAACTGCTCTCTGAAGTGGCCTTGCAAGCCCACATCCCAAGAACGAATTTTAAAAGCTGCTGACACTCAGAGCTGGATTTTCTTCTGTTGTAACACTGAAAAATAGTTCGGGGAGGGACCCTGCTGGGAATTTCTCCCCTCCTCTCCTTCAAGCAGGAAGGTCAGTCACCTGGCCCTTGGTCACTTGATTTCCTGGCCCACTGACCTCTGGAACTACCACCTTCTCTGGATTATTAGTCCAGTAGCTTAACCTCTACATTACCGTACCCCAGAGCTTCAGACGGCCCCGTCAGCTCACGCTGAGCCCTTATTTTTAAAAAAGAAATGGAGACACACCTGCTCCTTTTGAAGTTGTCTCCATCTCCTAATGGATCTGCAATATGTCCAGACAATATTATTTGCTCTAGCGAAGGAGAGGAAGATGGAGGCAGGATAAAGATTCATTCTTCAAAATTGGGAAGATGTGTTAGAAATTCAGAGCACCCATTCCCCCTCCTCCCGTCCCCCCCGGCACACAAATGGTGAGGTCCAAGGAGCCCTGGATATTGGGCCTGGGACCCCATTCCATAGAGACAGCACTGAGGGAGGAGGCCCAATCAGGTCAGGGCTGGAAGTTCAGGGTCGGGGGTAAGTGAGGGCCGCAGAGGGTGAGGGCGGGGGGGAATCGGAGGCCGAGGGGGGTGATCGGGGGCCTCGGGGGGTAATCGGGGGTCTCGGGGGGTAATCGGGGGGGTGATCGGGGGTGTCGGGGAGAATTGAGGGAAGTGATTGGTTAGAGGTTAGTGTGCCGCTCATCCTGCCCGCCATTTTGGGCACTCAGGAGTCCGAGTAGCAGCTGAAAAACGGGGCGCTCCACGGCCCAATTTCCAGGCCAGTGCGGGAATCGAGCGTTAGGAATCTGGTGCTGTACAGCACAGAACCCCCGGAGCATTAACTGGCAGGCTGGATGAAATTACGTTTTGTCGGCCTGAGGTGCCGACACTCCCTTGTGTTCGTTGCTCTCTGCAGTTACTGTACTTTCCACTTCTGCTTTGCACAGTTTAATATTCGGAGCCATAACCTGTGTGACAGGATTCGTTGGCATCGGAGCCGGGGCATTGTTTTCGAAACAATTAAAGAAGAAGAATCCTCGAGCTGATCCGCTGATTTGTGCGGCCGGGATGTTGTGCAGCAGTCCCTGCCTCTTCCTCGCTATCCTGCTGGCTAAACGGAGCATTGTAACAGCGTACGTAAGTACTGATCTTACCCTACAGTACTCTGAGTTAGTACTGATCTTACCCTACAGTACTCTGAGTTAGTAGTGATCTTACCCTACAGTACTCTGAGTTAGTACTGACCTTACCCTACAGTACTCTGAGTTAGTACTGACCTTAGCCTACAGTACTCTGAGTTAGTACTGATCTTACCCTACAGTACTCTGAGTTAGTACTGATCTTACCCTACAGTACTCTGAGTTAGTACTGATCTTACCCTACAGTACGCTGAGTTAGTACTGACCTTAGCCTACAGTACTCTGAGTTAGTACTGATCTCACCCTATAGTACTCTGAGTTAGTACTGATCTTACCCCACAGTATTCTGAGATAGTACTGATCTTACCCTACAGTACTCTAAGTTAGGACTGATCTTACCCTACAGTACTCTGAGTTAGTACTGACCTTAGCCTACAGTACTCTGAGTTAGTACTGACCTTAGCCTACAGTGCTCTGAGTTAGTATTGATCTTACCCTACAGTACTCTGAGTTAGTACTGATCTAAGCTTACAGTACTCTGAGTTAGTACTGACCTTAGCCTACAGTACTCTGAGTTAGTACTGATCTTACCCTACAGTACTCTGAGTTAGTACTGATCTTACCCTACAGTACTCTGAGTTAGTACTGATCTTACCCTACAGTATTCTGAGTTAGTACTGATCTTACCCTACAGTATTCTGAGTTAGTACTGATCTTACCCTACAGTACTCTGAGTTAGTACTGATCTTACCCTACAGTATTCTGAGTTAGTACTGACCTTAGCCTACAGTACTCTGAGTTAGTACTGATCTTACCCTACAGTACTCTGAGTTAGTACTGATCTTACCCTACAGTATTCTGAGTTAGTACTGATCTTACCCTACAGTATTCTGAGTTAGTACTGATCTTACCCTACAGTACTCTGAGTTAGTACTGATCTTACCCTACAGTACTCTGAGTTAGTACTGATCTTACCCTACAGTATTCTGAGTTAGTACTGATCTTACCCTACAGTACTCTGAGTTAGTACTGATCTTACCCTACAGTACTCTGAGTTAGTACTGATCTTACCCTACAGTATTCTGAGTTAGTAGTGATCTTACCCTACAGTATTCTGAGTTAGTACTGATCTTACCCTACAGTACTCTGAGTTAGTACTGATCTTACCCTACAGTACTCTGAGTTAGTACTGATCTTACCCTACAATACTCTGAGTTAGTACTGACCTTAGCCTACAGTACTCTGAGTTAGTACTGATCTCACCCTATAGTACTCTGAGTTAGTACTGATCTTACCCCACAGTATTCTGAGATAGTACTGATCTTACCCTACAGTACTCTAAGTTAGGACTGATCTTACCCTACAGTACTCTGAGTTAGTACTGACCTTAGCCTACAGTACTCTGAGTTAGTACTGACCTTAGCCTACAGTGCTCTGAGTTAGTATTGATCTTACCCTACAGTACTCTGAGTTAGTACTGATCTAAGCTTACAGTACTCTGAGTTAGTACTGACCTTAGCCTACAGTACTCTGAGTTAGTACTGATCTTACCCTACAGTACTCTGAGTTAGTAGTGATCTTACCCTACAGTACTCTGAGTTAGTACTGATCTTACCCTACAGTATTCTGAGTTAGTACTGATCTTACCCTACAGTATTCTGAGTTAGTACTGATCTTACCCTACAGTACTCTGAGTTAGTACTGATCTTACCCTACAGTATTCTGAGTTAGTACTGACCTTAGCCTACAGTACTCTGAGTTAGTACTGATCTTACCCTACAGTACTCTGAGTTAGTACTGATCTTACCCTACAGTATTCTGAGTTAGTACTGATCTTACCCTACAGTATTCTGAGTTAGTACTGATCTTACCCTACAGTACTCTGAGTTAGTACTGATCTTACCCTACAGTACTCTGAGTTAGTACTGATCTTACCCTACAGTATTCTGAGTTAGTACTGATCTTACCCTACAGTACTCTGAGTTAGTACTGATCTTACCCTACAGTACTCTGAGTTAGTACTGATCTTACCCTACAGTATTCTGAGTTAGTAGTGATCTTACCCTACAGTATTCTGAGTTAGTACTGATCTTACCCTACAGTATTCTGAGTTAGTACTCATCTTACCCTACAGTACTCTGAGTTAGTACTGATCTTACCCTACAGTACTCTGAGTTAGTACTGATCTTACCCTACAGTACTCTGAGTTAGTACTGATCTTACCCTACAGTACTCTGAGTTAGTACTGATCTTACCCTACAGTATTCTGAGTTAGTACTGATCTTACCCTACAGTACTCTGAGTTAGTACTGATCTTACCCTACAGTATTCTGAGTTAGTACTGACCTTAGCCTACAGTACTCTGAGTTAGTACTGATCTTACCCTACAGTACTCTGAGTTAGTACTGATCTTACCCTACAGTATTCTGAGTTAGTACTGATCTTACCCTACAGTATTCTGAGTTAGTACTGATCTTACCCTACAGTACTCTGAGTTAGTACTGATCTTACCCTACAGTACTCTGAGTTAGTACTGATCTTACCCTACAGTATTCTGAGTTAGTACTGATCTTACCCTACAGTACTCTGAGTTAGTACTGATCTTACCCTACAGTACTCTGAGTTAGTACTGATCTTACCCTACAGTATTCTGAGTTAGTAGTGATCTTACCCTACAGTATTCTGAGTTAGTACTGATCTTACCCTACAGTACTCTGAGTTAGTACTGATCTTACCCTACAGTACTCTGAGTTAGTACTGATCTTACCCTACAATACTCTGAGTTAGTACTGACCTTAGCCTACAGTACTCTGAGTTAGTACTGATCTCACCCTATAGTACTCTGAGTTAGTACTGATCTTACCCCACAGTATTCTGAGATAGTACTGATCTTACCCTACAGTACTCTAAGTTAGGACTGATCTTACCCTACAGTACTCTGAGTTAGTACTGACCTTAGCCTACAGTACTCTGAGTTAGTACTGACCTTAGCCTACAGTGCTCTGAGTTAGTATTGATCTTACCCTACAGTACTCTGAGTTAGTACTGATCTAAGCTTACAGTACTCTGAGTTAGTACTGACCTTAGCCTACAGTACTCTGAGTTAGTACTGATCTTACCCTACAGTACTCTGAGTTAGTAGTGATCTTACCCTACAGTACTCTGAGTTAGTACTGATCTTACCCTACAGTATTCTGAGTTAGTACTGATCTTACCCTACAGTATTCTGAGTTAGTACTGATCTTACCCTACAGTACTCTGAGTTAGTACTGATCTTACCCTACAGTATTCTGAGTTAGTACTGACCTTAGCCTACAGTACTCTGAGTTAGTACTGATCTTACCCTACAGTACTCTGAGTTAGTACTGATCTTACCCTACAGTATTCTGAGTTAGTACTGATCTTACCCTACAGTATTCTGAGTTAGTACTGATCTTACCCTACAGTACTCTGAGTTAGTACTGATCTTACCCTACAGTACTCTGAGTTAGTACTGATCTTACCCTACAGTATTCTGAGTTAGTACTGATCTTACCCTACAGTACTCTGAGTTAGTACTGATCTTACCCTACAGTACTCTGAGTTAGTACTGATCTTACCCTACAGTATTCTGAGTTAGTAGTGATCTTACCCTACAGTATTCTGAGTTAGTACTGATCTTACCCTACAGTATTCTGAGTTAGTACTCATCTTACCCTACAGTACTCTGAGTTAGTACTGATCTTACCCTACAGTACTCTGAGTTAGTACTGATCTTACCCTACAGTACTCTGAGTTAGTACTGATCTTACCCTACAGTATTCTGAGTTAGTACTGATCTTACCCTACAGTACTCTGAGTTAGTAGTGATCTTACCCTACAGTACTCTGAGTTAGTAGTGATCTTACCCTACAGTACTCTGAGTTAGTACTGATCTTACCCTACAGTACTCTGAGTTAGTACTGATCTTACCCTACAGTACACTGAGTTAGTAATGATCTTACCCTATAGTACTATGAGTTAGTACTGATCTTACCCTACAGTACTCTGAGTTAGTACTGATCTTACCCTACAGTACGCTGAGTTAGTACTGATCTTACCCTATAGTACTCTGAGTTAGTAGTGATCTTACTCTACAGTACTCTGAGTTAATACTGATCTTACCCTACAGTACTCTGAGTTAGTACTGATCTTACCCTACAGTACTCTGAGTTAGTACTGATCTTACCCTACATTACACTTTAGAGCCAATGAAATGTACATTCCTTTCTGGTGCAAAAGCACAAAAAGAAAAGTAACCCAACTATGGCTAACAAAAGAAATTAAGGATAGTATTAGATCCAAAAAGGAGTCATATAAAGTTGCCAGAAAAAGTAGCAAGCCTGAGGATTGGGAGCAGTTTAGAATTCAGCAAAAAAGGACAAAGAGATTGATTAAGAGGGGAAAAATAGAGTATGAGAGTAAACTTGCAAGGAACATAAAAGTGGACTGTAAAAGCTTCTACAATATGTATAAAGAAAAAGATTAGTGAAGACAAATGTAGGTCCCTTACAGTCAGAAACGGGAGAATTTATAATGGGGAACAGGGAAACGGCAGAGTAATTAAACAAATACTTTGGTTCTGCCTTCAAGGAAGAGGACACAAATAACTTCCCAGAAATGCTAGGGAACCAAGGGACTAGTGAGAAGGAGGAATTAAAGGAAATTAATATCAGTAAAAAAATAGTGCTGGAGAAATTAATGGGACTGAAAGCCAATAAATCCCCAGGACCTGATAATCTGCATCCCAGAGTACTAAAAGAGGTAGCCATGGAAATAGTGGATGCATTAGTTGTCATCTTCCAAAATTCTATAGATTATGGAACAGTTCCTGCAGATTGGAGTGTGGCAAATGGAACCCCACTATTTAAAAAAGAGAAAACAGGGAACTACAGACCAGTTAGTCTAACATCAGTAGTAGGGAAAATGCTAGAGTCTATTATAAAGGATGTGATAACAAGACATTTAGAAAATATCAACGGGATTAGACAAAGTCAACAGGGATTTCTGAAAGGGAAATCATGTTTAACAAACCTACTGGAGTTTTTTGAGGATGTAACTGGTAGAATAGATAAGGGAGAACCAGTGGATTTGGTTTATTTGGATTTTCAGAAGGCCTTTGATAAATTCCCCCATAAGAGGTTTGTGTGCAAAATTAAAGGACATGGGATTGGTGGTAATATACTAGCATGGATTGAAAACTGGTTAACAGACAGGAAACAGAGAGTAGGAATAAATGGGTCTTTTTCGGGGTGGCAGGCAGTGACTAGTGGGGTACCGCAGGGATCAGTGCTTGGGCACCAGCTATTCACAATATATATCAATGATTTGGATGAGGGAACCAAATGTAATATTTCCAAGTTTGCTGACGACACAAAACTAGGTGGGATTGTGTGTTGTGAGGAGGATGCAAAGAGGCTTCAAGGGGATATAGACAAGTTGAGTGAGTGGGCAAATACATGGCAGATGCAGTATAATGTGGATAAATGTGAAGTTATCCACTTCGGAAGGAAAAACAGAGTATTATTTAAATGGTGATAGATTGGGGAATGTTGATGTACAAAGGGACCTGGGTGTCCTTGTACACCAGTCACTGAAAACAAACATGCAGGTGCAGCAAGCAGTTAGGAAGGCAAATGGTATGTTGGCCTTCATTGCAAGAGGATTTGAATACAGGAGCAAGGATGTCTTACTGCAGTTATACAGGGCCTTGGTGAGACCACACCTGGAGTATTGTGTGCAGTTTTGGTCTCCTTACCTAAGAAAGGATATACTTGCCATAGAGGGAGTGCAGCGAAGGTTCACCAGACTGATTCCTGGGATGGCAGGACTGTCATATGAGGAGAGATTGGGTTGACTCGGCCTGTATTCATTTGAGTTTAGAAGAATGAGAGGGGATCTCATTGAAACATATAAAATTCTGACAGGGCTAGACGGACTGGATGCAGGGAGGATGTTTCCCCTGGCTGGGGGGTCCAGAATGAGGGGTCACAGTCTCAAGATACGGGGCAGGACATTTAGGACTGAGATGAGGAGAAATTTCTTCACTCAGAGGATGGTGAACCTGTGGAATTCTCTACCACAGAAGGCTGTGGAGGCCAAGTCACTGAATATATTTAAGAAGGAGCTAGATAGATTTCTGGACACAAAAGGCATCAAGGGGTATGGGGAGAGAGCGGGAATATGGTATTGAGATAGAGGATCAGCCATGATCATATTGAATGACGGAGCAGGCTCGAAGGGCCGAATGGCCTACTCCTGCTCTTATTTTCAATGTTTCTATGGAGTACTTTTTTTTAAAGGTTTATTCACTGTTGTAATATAGGAAATGCAGCAGCCAATTTTGCACACAGCAAGGTCCCACAAACGTCAATGAAATAAATGACCAGATAATCTGTTTTAGTGATTTGGTTAAGGGATAAATATTGGCCAGGAGACTGGGGAGAACTCAAATAGTGCTGTAAGATCTTCTACGTCCACCTGAAAGGGCTGACGGGGCCTTGGCTTAATGTCTCATCCAAAAGACAGCACCTACCGACAGTGCAGCACTCCCTCAATACTGCACTGAAGTGTCAGCCCAGATTTTATGCTCAAGTCTCTGGAGTGGGACTACGAACCCACAAGCTTCTGACTCAGAGGCAAGGGTGCGACCACTGAGCCACGGCTGACACCTTACTGTTTGAAGAAAAGGGTATGTTGTAGGAAAGATGGAGTGCACCATAACAGCTGGAGCCATGAGCCGAGTGAGACACAGAGGCAGCTTTCATAGACTGGAACGGGACATACCAGCAGGATCCCAGAATCAGCCAGATATCCTGGATTTAGTCAGGTGTATAATTTTACAAAGGCTAAATGCATGGGTATTGAGGGAAGGACTGAAACATAGTGATTGAGAAACTGCTCGTCAGCACCTCGATTGAAAGCACCCGCTGCTGTTTTACGGCAGCTGAATGGCCAGTGAAGGCAGCAGTACATCTTCCAGCCAGGAGATGGCGGCACTATATCAAGAAAAAAACAAACAAATCCACAAGTCCTTGCAGAGAAATACTGTGAGTTAAGTCTGAATTGCAGCAGTAGTTTCATAGAATGAACATTGCATGGTAAAATACTGTGTATAACTGGACATCAGTACATTTCACAGGCCCTGTCAGGAGTTACCTTGTACATTAAAGCTCCTCACACATACCATCTGAACACATACTGGCAAGAATAATTCATCATTTAAAGAGGCAGGTACTTTTAGGGATGAGTACTTCTTGCCATTCATGGGATTTATCTCTAGAATTACCTTTCCCTTTAAATAATTTATCTCAGATCTTCTTAAATTAATTACCTAAGTTCTTATTCTTGTCAGTTCCTACATTGTTGTGTAGTCACTGTTGTAATGTGGAAAATGCGGCAGCCAATTTATGCACAGCAAGCTCCCACAAACACCAATGAGATAAATGACCAGGATAATCTGTTTTTAGTGTTGTTGATTGAGGGGTGAACATTGGCCAGGACACCAGGGAGGACTCCCCTGCTCTTCTTCAAAAAGCACTGTCCCCGTTCCATCCCTCCACACACACACTCCCAGTGATCATGTGCTTTGTAACTCACTTTGTAATAGAAAGTGAGTTAAAGCCAGAGAGTGCGTACAGCGTAGATTCACCAGGTTGATACCAGGGATGAGAAACTACAGTTATGAAGAGAGGAACATAGGAACATAGGAACAGGAGTAGGCCATTCAGCCCCTCGTGCCTGCTCAGCCATTTGATAAGATCATGGCTGATCTCTGATCTAACTCCATATACCTGCCTTTGGCCCATATCCCTTAATACCTTTGGTTGCCAAAAAGCTATCTATCTCATTTAAATTTAGCAATTGAGCTAGTATCAATTGCCGTTTGCAGAAGAGAGTTCCAAAGTTCTACAACCCTTTGTGTGTAGAAATGTTTTCTAATCTCACTCCTGAAAGGTCTGGCTCTAATTTTTAGACTGTGCCCCCTACTCCTAGAATCCCCAACCAGCGGAAATAGTTTCTCTCTATCCACCCTATCTGTTCCCCTTAATATCTTATAAACTTCGATCAGATCACCCCTTAACCTTCGAAACTCCAGAGAATACAACCCCAATTTGTGTAATCTCTCCTCGTAACTTAACCCTTGAAGTCCTGGTATCATTCTAGTAAACCTACGCTGCACTCCCTCCAAGGCCAATATGTCCTTCCGAAGGTGCGGTGCCCAGAACTGCTCACAGTACTCCAGGTGCGGTCTAACCAGGGTTTTGTATAGCTGCAGCATAACTTCTGCCCCCTTGTACTCCAGTCCTCTAGATATAAAGGCCAACATTCCATTTGCCTTCTTGATTATTTTCTACACCTGTTCATGACACTTCAATGATCTATGTGCCTGAACCCCTAAGTCCCTTTGGACATCCACTGTTTTTAACTTTTTACCATTTAGAAAGTACCCTGTTCTATCCTTTTTTGATCCAAAGTGGATAATCTCACATTTGTCTACATTGAATTCCATTTGCCACAATTTTGCCCATTCACCTAATCTATCAATATTGCTTTGTCATTTTATGTTTTCATCTACACTGCTTACAATGCCACCAATCTTTGTGTCATCGGCAAGACTTTCTATGCCTTCATCTGAGTCGTTAATAAATATTGTGAATAATTGAGGCCCCAAGACAGATCCCTGCAGGACTCCACTAGTCACATCCTGCCAATGTGAGTACCTTCCCATTATCCCTACTCTCTGTCGCCTTTCGCTCAGCCAACTTCCTAACCAAGTCCGTACTTTTCCCTCGATTCCATGGGCTTCTATCTTAGCTAACAGTCTCTTATGTGGGATCTTATCAAATGCCTTCTGGAAGTCCATATAAATAAGATCCATTGACATTCCCCTGTCCACTACTTTAGTCACCTCTTCAAAAAATTCAATCAGGTTTGTCAGGCATGACCTACCTTTCACAAATCCATGTTGGCTCTCTCTGATTAACTGAAAATTCTCGAGGTGTTCAGTCACCCTATCCTTAATTATAGACTCCAGCATTTTCCCCACAACTGATGTTAGGCTAACTGGTCTATAATTCCCCGGTTTCCCTCTCTCTCCTTTCTTAAAAAGCGGAGTGACATGTGCAATTTTCCAATCTAGAGGGACAGTTCCTGAATCTAGAGAACTTTGAAAGATTATAGTTAGGGCATCCGCAATGTGCTCACCTGCTTCCTTTAAAACCCTGGGATGGAAACCATCTGGTCCTGGGGATTTGTCACTCTTTAGTGCTATTACTTTCTTCATTACTGTTCCTTTACTTATGTTAATTTTATCGAATCCCTGTCCCCGATTCAATATAAGTTTTCTTGGGATTTCCGGCATGCTATCCTCTTTTTCAACTGTAAATACTGACGCAAAGTAATTATTCAACGTGTCCGCCATTTCCCCATTGTCAATGACAATATCCCCACTTTCAGTTTTTAAGGGGCCAACACTGCTCCTGACCACCCTCTTTTTCCTAATATAACTATAAAAGTTCTTCGTATTGGTTTTGATATCCCTTGCGAGTTTCTTTTCATACTCTCTTTTTGTAGCCCTTACTATCTGTTTTGTGATCCTTTGTTGATCTTTGTATCTTTCCCATTCGCCAGGATCTGTGCCATTTTTTGCCTTTTTGTATCCCCTTTCCTTATGTCTTATACTGTCCCTTACCTCTTTAGTTGTCCATGGCTGTTTTTTTTGGCAAGTAGAGTTCTTGCCCCTCAGGGGTATAAACCGATTCTGTATCACGTTAAATGTTTCTTTAAAAGACTTGAGATTTTGGGACTATTTCCACTGGAAGAGAAATGGCTAAGATGAGCCTTAATAGAGGTTTTTAAATTATGAAGGGTTTTAATGGAGTGAATAGGGAATGGCCATTTCCTCAGGTTGGCGACTCAGTGATGAGGGGTCATCAAATTGAAATTCTCACTGAGAGAGTGAGTGGCCACAGTAATCCTTCCCGCTGAGTTTATGATATAATCTCAATTCCACAGCCCATCATATACATCAGGCCACATACAAGGCCAATATGCCGACTCATATACAACTGGCACAGACAGTGTGTCGTCTCTTTGTGCAATCACCTCCTACAACATGCTTTACTCTACAGGCAGTTTGAGCACTCTGCTGCCCCATGTTTACTGCTGAATCTTTTTATACTAAAGGGTATTCACACAACTGAGCTAGAACCACCTCACAACCCGCAAGATTAGCTTGCAGTGTAACCATTCATCCCCTTTCCCCATCACTTAGAGGCTACATTCGGAAACTGGTGACCATTTTTGCATGTCATTTAGGGACAGCCAATAGCAATTGTTGCCATCGCCTCGGCGACTCCATGGTGACTGCATGTCTTCTCCTTGTCAAGTGCCCGATTGGAGTATAAGATGACAAACTGAGTCAAGTTCTTCTTTTTCCAAAGGTCTTCATCTTCTTCGGCGAGATCTTTCTCGCTTTGAATTGGGCAATTATTGCAGATATTCTCTTGGTGAGTACCAGCCACTAACTCATTGCTGCTCCATCAACCGATTGTAGACGAATAACATTTTTTAAATCCTCAGATTGTTCGGATAAGGTGTCTCTACTTGTGGAGGTGAATGCTTGAGAAGATCTTTCAATTTTGCAAAATCCAAATACTCGTGAGACGAGAATTGTGAAGTTGATTTTCTAATAAATCCAATCGGGAATTCAGGAGGAACTTCTTTACCCAGAGAGTGTTTAGAATGTGGAATGGGCTGCAACAAGGAGTTGTTCAGGCAAATAGCGTAGATGCATTTAAGGGGAAGCTAGATAAGCAGATGAGGGAGAAAGGATAGTGTTAGATGAAGTAGAGAGGGAGGAGGCTCGTGTGGAGCATAAACGCTGGCATAGACCAGTTGAGCCAAATGGCTTGTTTCTGTTCTGTAATTTCGATATAATTCAATGTAACCCCTTAATCTTCTACACTCAAGGGAATACAATGGCCAACTTTTAAATTAACCCAAATCCACCTCAACCTTTTGGTTGAGATTAACCAATTTTGAGACATGGACAGTAAATTGGTGCATGGATTCCTTGTGCCAATCCTGCACCTTTAAGAACACGACTGTCAGCAGCCCAAATAATCCTCCTGCTCATTCTCCCGTGTTGTGGTTTCTGAGCTATTTTATTTGCTGCCTGGACCCAGGCAGGTAATTGTTTTTTTTTGCGGGTTAAGGGGAAGTAAATTCAAAATGTAGTGGAGATATTTCAAATATTCTTGTTTTTCTGTTGACATTTCTGCCACTGGTAGCCAAGCATTGGTAAAATGTTTGGGGCAGAGATCACTCGTACAAAAGGTAGGTACTGCACAGCATTATCAAGGCCAGAGTGATCTCCTGGACTAGTTTCGATTGTGTAAGGGGGTCGGAGAGAAATTACCCAGATTTTTTTCCCTGCAAATTGGCTTGGGTTTTTATCTGGTTTATCGCCTCTCCCAGGAGATCACATGGTTTTGGGTGGGGTGGGAAGTGTATATATATTGTGATGCACAAGACATCACAATTGTGTGGGACAGACTGGATGGGCCAGAGGGTCTTTTCTTGTGCGTCGTTGTTCGTATGTTCGTGAGTCCATGGAAACCAGCTTGGACTTCAGTTGGGTTTAGGCAGCCATGTTTTTTCACACCTGATGACTTGCAAGAGGCCCTGAGTTCACGTGCAAATAAACCGATGTCCGTACAATATTAAAGGCCACGTCAAGCAAGAGGGGCTGCAGATCTCTAGGTAAGAACTAGACCTCGGGAGGAAACTACTCTAAAAAGAGGGAGCGTTGCTCTCAAACGAACAACTGCCCGCGTTGCATTGCACTGTGGGTAAATCTAAGTCAGGGCGGTGGAGCCATTTTGATAGAAGTGTAGTCATCGCAGTAAAAGCCTTCAAAAGTGTTGTCTTTTGCTTTCAAAATACTTACTTCTTGATCTCCGTAAGATTTGTACGCACTGTACCAGACTTGCATTCCATCTCAAACCACCAGCCTCTTTGATCATTGCAATTGATTTCTGTGTTTGTAAACAGGAATTTTTGATGAGCAGTCTTTCATCAGCAGCCCAAACATTAAATGATCACTTCTTCCTCATAGAATCATAGAATCATAGAAGTTACAACATGGAAACAGGCCCTTCGGCCCAACATGTCCATGTCGCCCAGTTTATACCACTAAGCTAGTCCCAATTGCCTGCACTTGGCTCATATCCCTCTATACCCATCTTACCCATGTAACTGTCCAAATGCTTTTTAAAAGACAAAATTGTACCCGCCTCTACTACTGCCTCTGGCAGCTCGTTCCAGACACTCACCACCCTTTGAGTGAAAAAATTGCCCCTCTGGACCCTTTTGTATCTCTCCCCTCTCACCTTAAATCTATGTCCCCTCGTTATAGACTCCCCTACCTTTGGGAAAAGATTTTGACTATCTACCTTATCTATGCCCCTCATTATTTTATAGACTTCTATAAGATCACCCCTAAACCTCCTACTCTCCAGGGAAAAAAGTCCCAGTCTATCTAACCTCTCCCTATAAGTCAAACCATTAAGTCCCGGTAGCATCCTAGTAAATCTTTTTTGCACTCTTTCTAGTTTAATAATATCCTTTCTATAATAGGGTGACTAGAACTGTACACAATATTCCAAGTGTGGCCTTACTAATGTCCTGTACAACTTCAACAAGACATCCCAACTCCTGTATTCAATGTTCTGACCAATGAAACCAAGCATGCCGAATGCCTTCTTCACCACCCTATCCACCTGTAACTCCACTTTCAAGGAGCTATGAACCTGTACTCCTAGATCTCTTTGTTCTATAACTCTCCCCAACGCCCTACCATCATCTCTTGAGTGTTTGGGATTTGGCAAATTGTCTACAAGAAACACTTCAGAAATGGTATTCATTAATGCGGGCTTCAATATATCTCTGGTGCATTTGTAACTCTTCATTCCTGATTTGTCCTTATGGATCCTACATTCATCTCTATGGATCCTCTTTCCCATAGATGGACAAGTGGGCTTCAGCATGTTCTACCACTGAACGTGGAACGGCCCACATGTAGGCCAAGTGAGGTCAATGTTTTAATGGGCAAGATGACACTGGTGCGACTAGAGAAGTTCCCCTCCGAGCAGAGAAAATTAAGGAGAGAATTAATAGAGGTGTTCAAATTACAAAGGTTTTTGATAGACTAAATAAGGAGAAAGTGTTTCCATTTGCAGGAGGATTGGTAACCAGAGGACAAAGATTTAAGATAATTGGCAAAAGAAGAAGAGGGGAGATGAGGAGAAATGATCTGGAATGCGCTGCCTGAAAGGGCGGTGGAAGCAGATTCAGTCGTAACTTTCAATAGGGAATTGGATATGTACTTGAAAAGGAAATATTTTCAGGGCTATGGGGAAAGAGCAGGGGAGTGGGACTAATTCGATAGCTTTTTCAAAGAGCAGGCACAGGCACGATGGGCTGAATTACCTCCTTCTGTGCTGTAAGATTCTATGATTCTATGATTGCTGGAGCCTCTAATGTCCATGTCGAGCCTCCTGCTCAGGAATTTCAGTCCATGGACAGAAAATTCAGGGCAGTGCGCTCGCGATATGTGCAGCCGATGGGAACGGCTTCCTTCTGGTAGGGCAAACTCAGAAAGTCGACCTTGGCGTCAGAAGATACGTTCCTGAACTGGAGGATTGCTCTGTGTCCAACATCATGTAAATGTAGGTATTCAGCCTGGGAGTTGTGAGGCATGAGCTGTAATTCGCGGTTCTGTTTTCCCCCCAGTACGTTGTTATTCCAACTCGCCGCTCGATGGCCGAGGCAGTACAGATAACCATCTGCCACGTTCTCGGAGATGCCAGCAGCTCCTACATCATCGGCGCTGTAAGTACCATCCTGCCTCTCACCCAGGCCTCAGTTCTAGCAGGTACAACATGCAATTCAGTGGCATATGGCTGGTGATGCCATTGATCAGGAGGAAAGAAAGATGCATTTATATAGCGCCTTTCATGACTTCAGGACGTCCCAAAGCCAGGCAGTGCTGCACTGTTGGAGGTGCCGTCTTTCAGATGAGACGTTAGACCAGGCTCCCAGCTGACCTCTCAGGTGGATGTAAAAGAACCCATTCGAAGAAGAGCAGGGGAGTTCTCCCCAGTGTCCTGGCCAATATTTATCCCTCAACCAACATCACTAAAACAGATTATCTGGTCATTATGTCATTACTGTTTGTGAGAGCTTGCTGTGTGCAAATTGGCTGCCGTGTTTCCTACATTACAACAGTGACTACACTTCAAAAGAACTTCATTGGCTGTAAAGCACTTTGGGATGTCCTGAGTTGTGAAAAGCGCTATATAAATGCAAGTTCTTTCTTTTACCCCAGCAATGCTGGATGTCATTAAGGGTGTCGGGGGCGGAATTAAAATGTTAAAGGCCGGTGTTACCCATGCAATCAGTCGTGGTGAGGAAACTGGCCTACTTTGCTTTTAGTACCAGCACAGCTGGCTCTCTTACACTTCGGCAAGACACTGCCGATAACTGCACCCCTCCCCCCCCCCATCTGATACGGGCTCCCCTGTTGCACTGAACATGATGTGTCGTCTGCCTGATATATGCCAATGCCCCTGACCCCAGACAGCCGGACCAGGTCAGGGGCTCTGTGAGTGGGTGGGCAGGAGCCAGTACATTAGTGCAGTTCGCTGGTAGTCAAATCCTGATATAATTGATTTCACCAGCACTGTACTCAATGAAATGCGCTGTCCCTTAAAGGCAGACTCTGTGCAAATGTAAAGTGTTTGCCCCCTTATCCTCCCACAGCTGTGATTTTGAACTGAGCTCTGTAAGCTCCAGCTGTGGTTCAGTCGGTCGCAATCTCACCACCAAGTCAGAAGGTTGTGGGTTCAAGTCCCACTCCAGAGACTTCAGCAAAAATCTAGGCTGATACTCTAGTGCAGTACTGAGGGAGTGTTGCTCTGCCAGAGGTGCTGTCTTTCGGGTGAGATGTTAAATCTCGGCCTCAGGTGCATGTAAAAGATCCCACAATGCTATTTGGAGCAGGGAAGTTCTTTCTGGTGCTCTGGCCAATATTTATCCCTAAAACAGATAACCTGATTACTTATCTTATTGCTGTTTTTGGGACCTTGCTGTGCACAAATTTCCTACAACAGTGACTACACTTCAAAAGTTACTTAATTCAATGTAAAGCTCTTTGGGACGTCCTGAGGTTGAAACAAGTGCTATATAAATGCAAGTCTTTCTTCCAAATCATTTTTAATTTTATACGCCGTACAGGACCTGGAGCAGGGGGTGGAGTTATGGCTCGAATGCTGCTGATCAGCTGTGCACTGGAGGATCACAGTTTCCCCTTCAGTCTGTGCTGAGCTGTTTATCTGCTCCCAATTAGCTTCAGGTGGCCAGGAGGAAATTCCCACTCCTAATGGATTCCGGCTGGAAAGTGGGAGCGTCCGTGGGATAATGCTCAACTCCGATACTCCCCCCACGGTCAAATATCCTGCTGACACAAGCTAAGATTTACCAGATCCAGTATAAGACAAGTCCAAAAGTGAGAAGTTCGTCTATCCACTGAGAATTGACTTGTGCTTGTTGTCGCCAGTGGCACTTCGGAATAATCCGGAGATATAGAAGGTAAAGGCCTTCTCAGCCACCATGTCTTTGGTTGAGTTTGAAGCATGCAGCGCAATTCAGTCGCAGCCTCTCTTGTGAATCGCAGCCTGCACGAGCAGCATTCCTTTGACGGTCGGAGGTGTGTACATCTCCCACTCAGAGTGCAGGCGGCCGCAGAGACCCCCATCTTCTTCCTGTAGGGTGGCGGAATGGCTTTGCCACAACAGTTGGCGATAATTGGTGAATCTGAGCAAAAACGCAAGAAAAGTGGTTGACTGAATATTATGCAAAGAAACATTAGAAACAGGAGGAGGCCATTCTGCCCATCGAGCCTGTTCTGCCATTCAATTAGATCATAACTGATCTGTACCTGATCTCCATTTACCTGCCTTTGCTCCACGTCCCTCGATACCCTTACCCAACAAAAGTCTATCAGTCTTGAAAGCTCCAATTGACCTCCAGCGTCCACAGGCTTTAGGGGGAGAGAGTTCCAGATTTCTACTACCCTTTGTGTGAAAAAGTGCTTCCTGATTTTACTCCTGAACGACCTAATTTTAAGATTGTGTCTTCTTGTTCTTGATTCCCCCACCAGAGGAAATAGTTCCTGCGTATCTACCCTATCAAATCTGTTTAACATTTTAAACACCTCAATTAGATCACCCCTCAATCTTCTAAACTCAAGGGAATACAAGCCAAGTTTTTGCAACCTGTCCTCATAACTTAATGCTTTAATCCCCAGTATCATTCTGGTGAATCTGCACTGCACCCCCTCCAGCACCAATATATCCTTCCTGAGGTGCAGTGCCCAAAATTGAATGCAATACTCCAGATAGGGTCTGACCAAGGCTCTATAGCATAACTTCCACCCCTTTGTATTTCAACCCCCTTGAGAGAAAGGCCAATACTGGCAATATTGACCAAGGAGAATATTGCAGTACTGGAGAGAGAGGATGTCCTGGAGGGGTCAAGGACAGAATCTATTTGGTTAGAGTTAAGAAGTAAAAGAGGTGCCTTTCCACTACTGAGTGTATTCTATAGGCCACCAACTAGTGGGAAGAATATAAAGGAGCAAATTTGCAGGGAAATTGCAGAGAGGTGCAAAAGCTATAGAGTAGTGATAACTGGAGACTTCAGCGATCCTAATATAGACTGGGATAACAATAATAATATAAGGGGCAGAGAGGGGGAGGAATTTTTGAGATGTGTCCAGGATAACTTTCTTAACAAGTACGTTTCTGGCCCTATGGGGAAGGAGGCATTGCTGGATCTGGTTCTGGGGAATGAGGCGGGCCAAGTGGAGCAAGTGTCAGTGGGGGAGCATTTAGGGAGCAGCGATCATAGTATCATAAGGTTTAGAATAGCTATGGAAAAGGACACGGACCACTCGAAAGTGAAAATACTCAATTGGAGGAGGGCAAATTTCAATGGGATGAGAACAGATCTGGCCCGGGTAAATTGGAATCAAAGATTGGCAGGCAAAACTGTAATTGAAAAGTGGGCGGCCTTTAAAGAGGAGATGGTTCAGGTACAGTCTAGGTACATTCCCACAAGGGGGAAAGGTAGGGCAACTAAAGCCAGAGCTCCCTGGAAGACAAAAGAGATAGTGAGTAAGATGAAATGGAAAAAAGGGGCTTATGACAGATGTCAGGTTGATAATACAAGTGAGAACCAGGCAGAATATAGTAAGTTCAGAGGAGAAGTGAAAAAGGAAATATGAGGGGCAAAGAGAGAGTATGAGAATAGACTGGCGGCCAACATAAAAGGGAATCCAAAAGTCTTCGACAGGCATGTAAACAGTAAACGGGTAGTAAGAGGAGGGGTGGGGCCGATTAGGGACCATAAAGGAGATCTACTCATGGAGGCAGAGGTGATGGCCGAGGTACTAAATGAGTACTTTGCATCTGCCTTTACCAAGGAAGAAGATGCTGTCACAGTCTCAGTAAAGGAAGATATAGTTGAGATACTGGGTAGGCTAAAAATTGATAAAGAAGAGGTACTAGAAAGGCTAGCTGTACTTAAAGTAGATAAGTCACCTGGTCCGGATGGGATGCATCCTAGGTTGCTGAGGGAAGTAAGGGTGGAAATTGTGGAGGTACTGGCCATAATCTTCCAAACATCTGTAGATACGGGGGTGGTGCTAGAGGACTGGAGAATTGCAAATGTTACACCCTTGTTCAAAAAAGGGTGTAAGGATAAACCCAGCAACTATAGGCTGGTCAGTTTAACCTCAGTGGGGAAACTTTTAGAAACGATAATCCGGGACAGAATTAACAGTCACTTGGACGAGTGTGGATTGATTAGGGAAAGCCAGCACAGATTTGTTAAAGGCAAATCATGTTTAACTAACCTGATAGAGTTTTTTGATGAGGTAATAGAGAGGGTAGATGAGGGCAATGCAGTTGATGTGGTGTATATGGATTTTCAAAAGGTGTTTGATAAAGTGCCGCATGGTAGGCTTATCATCAAGATTGCGGCCCATGGAATAAAGGGGACAGTAGCAACATGGATATAGAATTGGCTAAGGGACAGGAAACAGAGAGTAGTGGTGAACGGTTGTTTTTCGGACTGGAGGGAGGTGTACAATGGTGTTCCCCAGGGGTCAGTGCTGAGACCACTGCTTTTCTTGATGTATATTAATGACTTGGACTTGGATGTACTGGGCACAATTTCAAAATTTGCAGATGACACAAAACTTGGAAAGGTAGTAAACAGTGAGGAGGATAGTGATAGACTTCAAGAGGATATAGACAGGCTGGTGGCATGGGCGGACATGTGGCAGATGAAATTTAACGCAGAAAAATGTGAAGTCATACATTTTGGTAGGAAGAACAAGGCGAGGCAATATAAACTAGAGGGCACAACTCTAAAATGGGTACAGGAACAGAGAGATCTGGGGGTTTATGTGCACAAATCGGTGAAAGTGGCAGGGCAGGTTGAGAAATCGGTTAAAAAAGTATACGGGTTGCTGGACTTTATAAATAGAGGCATAGAGTACAAAAGTATGGAAACCATGATGAACCTTGAAAGACGTGAAGGCCTTAGAGAGGGTGTAGAAGAGATTTACTAGAATGATTCCAGGGATGAGGGACTTTAGTTATGTGGATAGACTGGAGAAGCTGGGGTTGTTCTCCTTGGAACAGAGACGGTTGCGAGGAGATTTGATCGAGGTATTCAAAATCATGAAGGGTCTAGACAGAGTAGATAGAGAGAAACTCTTCCCATTGGTGGAAGGGTCAAGAACCAGAGGACATAGATTTAAGGTGATTGGCAAATGAACCAAAGGTGACATGAGGAAAAACTTTTTTACACAGCAGTGGTTAGGATCTGGAATGCACTGCCCGAGGGGGTGGTGGAGACAGATTCAATCATGGCCTTCAAAAGGGAACTGAACAAGTACATGAAAGGAAAAAATTTGCAGGGCCACGGGGATAGGGCGGGAGAGTGGGACTAGCTGGATTGCTCTTGCATAGAGCCAGTGCGGACTTGATGGGCTGAATGGCCGCCTTCCGTCTGTAACCTTTCTATGATTTTATGATTCTATTCCATTCGTCTTTTTGATTGCTTTTTGTACCTGTCTACAGGCTTTTAATGATTTGTGTACTTGGACTCCCAAATCGCTTTGCTCCGCCACAGTTCCTAGTTCTTTACCATTCTTATCAGATTCTTTTAATTAAAATTTGAATAATAATAATAACAACAACAACTTATATTTATATAGCTCCTTTAAAGGAGTCAAACATTCCAAGGCACTTCACAGGAGCGATATCAGACAAAATTTGGTCGCTAGTAACCTTGGGATGCCCCTTCCATTTGGGTGGGTTTGCACAGAACTTGAGTGGACCTCTAATTGACCTCTTTGGAACTGATTGAACAACGGAACGGAACAGAACATATTGGAATGTAGGTCCCATCTCTTCCCCTTTTCCCAATTGGTTACGCTCACTTTACGGGTTTAACTGATTGGAAAATCTAGGCCTTTCTGCCTCGGCCAGCACTTGGACAAGGTGCAGGTACCTATGGAGCTGTGGCCTATAGCAGGAGCCATTGTGAGAGTACCATCACCACGGAGGCTGCAGCGAGTTCAAGGAGAAGGCCCACCAGCCACCACCTTCCCGGGGCAACGAGGGAGGGGCAGTAAATGCCGGCCTCGCCAGCCTGCCCCTCATCCGGCGAACAAATTTAACTCTCCGGGGAGAAAATAAAAAGTCTGACACTTCCTAAGTGTAGGGTGAGGTGTCACAGCTGCCGTCACGGCAGGAAAAAAAATGTGACTTCCAGACAGAAGGAGGCAGCAGCGAGTCCTTCCAGGCCTCAATAGGAATAACTTGAAAAGTCCTGTTGTGTATAAAATGATTCATTTGCAATTTGCCTGTATGCAGATCTCGGACAGCATTCGGGAGGGACGACCGGAGACAAACTATTGGGAGTTCACAAGCCTGAAATACGCCTTCCTGCTGTGCCCTTTTGTTGCAGTCATTGGAGGAGGTTTCTTCCTTTGTACTGCTAAACATATAGAGGAGGACCGAAAGAAAGCATCACAGGTGGTTCAAGGTAATGGTCCTCCTGGGACTAAAAGGGTTAAATTATGAGGCCGGGTTGCACAGACGAGGCTTGTATTCCCTTGAGTATTGAAGATTAAGGATCTAATTGAGGTGTTTAAGATGATTAAAGGATTTGATAGGGTTGATAGAGAGAAACTATTTCCTCTGGTGGGGGGAGTCCAGAACAACGGGGACATAGCCTTAAAATTAAAGCTAGGCCGTTTAGGGGTGATGCCAGGAAGCACTTCTTCACACAAAGGGGAGTGGAAATCTGGAACTCTGTTCCCCCAAAAAACTGTTGAGGCTGGGGGTCAATTGAAAATGTCAAAACTGAGATTGATAGATTTTTGTTCGGCAAGGATATTAAGGGTTATGGAACCAAGGCAGGTAGATGGAGTTAAGATACAGATCAGCCGTGATCTAATTGAATGTTAGAACTGGCTCGAGGGGCTGAATGGCCTACTTCTGTTCCCTAGTAGCCTTACGTTGGTTTATACGTGAATGGGGTAGTGGGGGGGGAGGGGAATGGCTGTTCTCATGATATTGAGAAGGGAGCAAATCTGCTTCGAGATGTTTTGAGTCTTAGAATTTACAGCATAAAGGAGGACATTCGGCCCATTGTGTTTGTGTTCGCTCTTCAACTAGAGCTGTCCACTCTAATCCCATTTCTTGCCCTTTCCACTGAATCATTTTATATTCTTCCTCTTCAAATCCATACCCAATTCCCTTTTAAATGATGTTATAGTCTGTGCCTCAGTAGTTATTTGTGGTAAAGTGTTCCCTGTTCTAATAGCCCTCTGTGTGAAAACATTTCTTCGAACTTGCCCCTTTATTTGAGTGACAATCCTCAGTCTATGTCCCTGTGCTACTGATTCACTAACCAGTGGAAACTCTAGTTCATAATTCTAAAAATCTCTTAGATCCCCCTTAACCTTCTCTTTTCCAATAACCTTCTCTGTCCTGCTATTCAGTTGCTTCAAGTTTTAGGGTAACTGTTTCTAGCCTACAGCTCATCCCCTGCCTGCTGCTGTTACCTGCTGAGCTTCTTACTGTCTTTCAGTGCATTGCTGGATTCTCAGCTTTAGTTTATTGCTGTCTGGGTCCTGGCCAGAAATCCAATTTCTCCTGGGCTGAAGTCCATTTCTCCACTGCTTTATGAACCTTATGGTGACCTTCAACTTTGCTGCCATTTCCTTCAGACTGTATTCTCTAGTTAGTCTTGATGACGTGTGGTAAGTGTAACAGGGAGAACGATGGAGGGAAAAGTTCGAAAGGGGCCGTTTTTGGATGCAGTTCGCGTGATGTGCTATTACCCCACGCCCAGTGGCACCTGCGCAGGCAGGACGCAAGTTTGGACCCACCGGAGCACTGACCTGCGATCAGCGTTACATTCCAGGCCTTGCAGGTGGAATCAATGCAATTCGCACTTTCCACCATCAGAGGGAGCTCCATCTCTTAAAGGGAGGATGTTTCTTAGAAATCTCTTAAAGGTAGCTGGTACCTGTTATTTGCTGAAAATAACAGTCTACTGTCTGGTAGCATAGTGGTTATGTTACTGGGCTAGTAATCCAGAGGCCTGGACTAAAATCCAGAGTCATGAGTTCAAATCCCACCACGGCAGCTGGCGAATTTAAATTCAATTAATTAATTAAAAAATTCAATTAATTAAATAAAAATCTGGAATTAAAATACTAGTATCAGTAATGATGGCCATGAAACTACCGGATTGTCATAAAAACCCATCTGGTTCACTAATGTCCTTTAGGGAAGGAAGCCTGCCGTCCTTACCCAGTCTGGCCGACATGTGACTCCAGACCCACAGCAATGTGGTTGATTCTTAATTGCCCTCTGAAATGGCCTAGTAAGCCACTCAGTTGTAAAATCTCGCTACGAAAAGTCATAATAAGAATAAAACCGGACGGACCACCTGGCATCGGACCACTAGGCACTGGACACGACAACGGTAAAACACCAAGCCCAGTCGACCCTGCAAGGTCCTCCTTACTAACATCTGGGGACTTGCGCAAAAATTGGGAGAGCTGTCCCACAGACAAGTCAAGCAACAGCCTGACATAGCCATACTCACAGAATCATATCTTTCAGCCAACGTCCCAGACTCTTCCATCACCATCACCATCACAGGACATACCCACTAGAGGTGGCGGTACAGTGATATACAGTCAGGAGGGAGTGGCCCTGGGAGTCCTCAACATTGACTCTGGACCCCATGAAATCTCATGGCATCAGGTCAAACATGGGCAAGGAAACCTCCTGCTGATTACCACCTACCGTCCTCCCTCAGCTGATGAATCAGTCCTCCTCCATGTTGAACACCACTTGGAGGAAGCACTGAGGGTAGCAAGGGCACAAAATGTACTCTGGGTGGGGGACTTAAATGTCCATCACCAAGAGTGGCTCGGTAGCACCACCACTGACCGAGCTGGCTGAGTCCTGAAGGACATAGCTGCTAGACTGGGCCTGCGGCAGGTGGTGAGCGAACCAACACGAGGGAAAAACTTACTTGACCTCGTCCTCACCAATCTACCTGTCGCAAATGCATCTGTCCATGACAGTATTGGTAGGAGTGACCACCGCACAGTCCTCGTGGAGATGAAATCCCGTCTTCGCACTGAGGACACCATCCAACGTGTTGTGTGGCACTACCACCGTGCTAAATGGGATAGATTCAGAACAGATCGAGCAGCTCAAAACTGGGCATCCATGAGGCGCTGTGGGCCATCAGCAGCAGCAGAATTGTATTCCAGCACAATCTGTAACCTCATGGCCCGGCATATTCCACACTCTACCATCACCAACAAGCCAGGGGATCAACCCTGGTTCAATGAGGAGTGTAGAAGAGCATGCCAGGAGCAGCACCAGGCGTACCTAAAAATGAGGTGCCAACCTGGTGAAGCTACAACTCAGGACTACATGCATGCTAAACAGCGGAAGCAACATGCTATAGACAGAGCTAAGCGATTCCACAACCAACGGATCAGATCAAAGCTCTGCAGTCCTGCCACATCCAGTCGTGAATGGTGGTGGACAATTAAACAACTAACGGGAGGAGGAGGCTCTGCAAACATCCCCATTCTCAATGATGGCGGAGTCCAGCACGTGAGTGCAAAAGACAAGGCTGCAGCGTTTGCAACCATCTTCAGCCAGAAGTGCCGAGTGGATAATCCATCTCAGCCTCCTCCCGATATCCCCACCATCACGGAAGCCAGTCTTCGGCCAATTCGATTCACTCCACGTGATATCAAGAAACGGCTGAGTGCACTGGATACAGCAAAGGCTATGGGCCCCGACAACATCCCAGCTGTAGTGCTGAAGTCTTGTGCTCCAGAACTAGCTGCGCCTCTAGCCAAGCTGTTCCAGCACAGCTACAACACTGGCATCCACCCGACAATGTGGAAAATTGCCCATGTATGTCCTGTCCACAAAAAGCAGGACAAATCCAATCCGGCCAATTACCGCCCCATCAGTCTACTCTCAATCATCAGCAAAGTGATGGAAGGTGTCGTCGACAGTGCTATCAAGCAGCACTTACTCACCAATAACCTGCTCACCGATGCTCAGTTTGGGTTCCGCCAGGACCACTCGGCTCCAGACCTCATTACAGCCTTGGTCCAAACATGGACAAAAGAGCTGAATTCCAGAGGTGAGGTGAGAGTGACTGCCCTTGACATCAAGGCAGCATTTGACCGAGTGTGGCACCAAGGAGCCCTAGTAAAATTGAAGTCAATGGGAATCAGGGGGAAAACTCTCCAGTGGCTGGAGTCATACCTAGCACAAAGGAAGATGGTAGTGGTTGTTGGAGGCCAAGCATCTCAGCCCCAGGGCATTGCTGCAGGAGTTCCTCAGGGCAGTGTCCTAGGCCCAACCATCTTCAGCTGCTTCATCAATGACCTTCCCTCCATCATAAGGTCAGAAATGGGGATGTTCGCTGATGACTGCACAGTGTTCAGTTCCATTCGCAACCCCTCAGATAATGAAGCAGTCCGAGCCCGCATGCAGCAAGACCTGGACAACATCCAGGCTTGGGCTGATAAGTGGCAAGTAACATTCGCACCAGATAAGTGCCAGGCAATGACCATCTCCAACAAGAGAGAGTCTAACCACCTCCCCTTGACATTCAACGGCATTACCATCGCCGAATCCCCCACCATCAACATCCTGGGGGTCACCATTGACCAGAAACTTAACTGGACCAGCCATATAAATACTGTGGCTACGAGAGCAGGTCAGAGGCTGGGTATTCTGCGGCGAGTGACTCACCTCCTGACTCCCCAAAGCCTTTCCACCATCTACAAGGCACAAGTCAGGAGTGTGATGGAATACTCTCCACTTGCCTGGATGAGTGCAGCTCCAACAACACTCAAGAAGCTCGACACCATCCAAGATAAAGCAGCCCGCTTGATTGGCACCCCATCCACCACCCTAAACATTCACTCCCTTCACCACCGGCGCACTGTGGCTGCAGTGTGCACCATCCACAGGATGCACTGCAGCAACTCGCCAAGGCTTCTTCGACAGCACCTCCCAAACCCGCGACCTCTACCACCTAGAAGGACAAGGGCAGCAGGCGCATGGGAACAACACCACCTGCACGTTCCCCTCCAAGTCACACACCATCCCGACTTGGAAATATATCGCCGTTCCTTCATTGTCGCTGGGTCAAAATCCTGGAACTCCCTTCCTAACAGCACTGTGGGAGAACCTGCACTACACGGACTGCAGCGATTCAAGAAGGCGGCTCACCACCACCTTCTCAAGGGCAATTAGGGATGGGCAATAAATGCCGGCCTTGCCAGCGACGCCCACATCCCGTGAACGAATAAAAAAAAAGAATCTGAACGCAGATCAGACATCGCACACGTGAAACACAGATGCAGGTCCCTTCCTTATGTTTACACACTGATGAGTTTTGTTAAAACATTGAATAAAGGTTGCGCACCACTAAATCACACATCCTCCAATCTACACACCAGACCTCACCAATCTGCCGATCTGAGTTGGTCCCAGGCCTGTGAGAGTGCGTGCACCAAGGTTCTCTGCTGATGCACTAGAGACCTTGGTGCAAGAGGTGGACAGAAGGAGGGACATCCTATATCCAGAAGAGGGGGGAGGGGGTTGCAAGAGTCCCTCCAGACATATGGCCAAAAGGCAGTGGGAGGCAGCGGGGGACGAAGTCAATGCCAGGCGCACAGCATCATGAACATGGATGCAGTGCAGGAAGAAGTTCAATGCTTTGACACGCGTGGTCAATGTGAGTGAGGTCAACTGTCAAGTGGTGTCTCCTACCAACTGCACCACACACTACACCCCCATCACCCACATACCAACAAACTCTTTCCATCAGGACTCAACTCTTCCAATCAGATGCTTCCTCTCGCCTTACACATTACCACTGTTTCAAGCCGCCCACCCACAACTCACAGGCCACACTGGCAGCTATTCATCCATGACAGGCACATTACCCAGACACATGTCCCGCTTTCTTGCAGGAGAAGGTGGTGCATATCAAGTGGCAGTGGCATTTAGCCCCTCGAACCTGTTCCGCCATTCAGTGAGATCATGGTGGACCTGTGACCTAACTCCATATACCGTCATAGCCCTTAATACCCTTGGTTCACAGAAATCTATCAATCTCAGATTTAACATTCACGAGTGAGCTAGCATCAGTTGCCGTCTGTAGAAGAGCGTTCCAAACGTTTCCCACCCTTTTCCTAACTTCGCTCCTGCACGTCCTGGCTCTAAATATTAGGCTATGTCCCCACGTCCTAGTATTGAAGTCTAGGAGACCTCCAAAAACAGTTACAAATGTCTCGCCAGCCAGAAGCAATAATCCAGCCACTAACCTGTAAATCCTGCATGGTTCCTTTAAATAGCGCTGGTGGGGGGTCCTCCAGGCACTCTAAGACACGTTCAGATGGTCGGGGTTAAGACTGTGCGTTGAGTTGAGCGTTAATCCCAAAATGGTGTCTATCACTTTAAATCAACGTTACACACTGATTGAAGCCATATTCTCCCTACTTTACACGATTCCAGCGTTTGTTATCTGCACCCTGCGCTAACTCCTATACCAAAATGGCGTCTGGCATACATGCAGGAAACGTTGGTGCGCATCCAAGATGCCATCTTGGATGTCGGAGAGGCCGTGTAGCGCCGAAACAACAGGTGCTACACGGCCCAATTTAGCGCCCATGGTTCCCAAAGCTCTCCACCACTGGGGGTTTTCCTTGATTGATTGCAATGATTAGTCATTAACTCCATTATCATTATATCTTGTGATTACCAGGATGGTAGAAGGAGAACTAGATGGACCTTGGTCTTTATTCGATCAGCAATTCCTATGTTCCTATGTTTCTATGATTCTAGTAGCTGGCCTGCTGCTGTGTCCTCAGTTTTCTGCACATCTGCCAGGAGTTTTTCACTCTACGCTGTGCTCGCTCTAATCTATTCCTGCCGGTTCCCATCCTGCTCTGGATTCTGCTCCACTGCTGCTGAATGACCTTTGCCCTGTCGCTTTCCGCCTGCTTCCCACTGTCACTGACTCCATTCATCCCTCTGCTGGTGTAATGGATCCGTCGGTCTGCTCTACTAATCACCGAGGCTGCTACTCACTGCCGCTGGATCCCTGGATCATCAAGTTCTGGCTCATTGTCGATTCGCCACACCTCCTCGGCTCTCCATTTTTCACAGGAAAACCTCCATTGGTGCGCCAACAGATACTGTGCTCCTCAAACAGCTCCTGAACTCACTCGCCCTCCACATCTGACTCTGAACCTGGAGACAGTGCTCCAAGCTGAATCCACCTCATCCACAAGTCAACTTCACCACGGACTTTAACTTTGGACTCTCTCTCATTGTTTACTCCCTACTCTCCGTTTACAACCAGGACATATCTATCCTAATCTTTGCCATGCTTATCTAACCTGAATTTCCTCTGCGTCCATTCACAAGTACATTTTGATTGCTGCTCTGGACCCAAGCCCCTCACTTCTACCTCTCTCCATCACCAAGACCGCCTACTTCCACTTCTATAATATCACCGGTCTCCGCCACTGCCTCAGCCACTGCCTCAGCCCATCTGCTGCTGAAACCCTCATCCATGCTATCGTCACCTCCAGACTTGACTGTTCCAATGATTAAAATAACTCCGATCAGAAAACCTAGGCTATGGACTGTGCTTCACCAACAGTTTGAGGCAGAGAATTCCACATTCTAATCACCCTCAATGCAAATACATTTTTCTGAACCTCCCCTTTAATTCTTTTTGTGAATATCTCAAATTTGTGTACCTTTATTATATCTCACCAACCAATGGAAACGATCTCTCACTATTTACCTTATCACAGTGGCTTCATGATATTGAAGACCTCTTATCAGGTCTCCCCTTAACCTCTCAGCTCTAGTGAAAAGCCCTAGCTTCTCAAGTCTTTCTTCGTAACTGTAACCCCTCATCCCTGGTAACATCCCAGCGAATCTACACTGACCCTCTCCCAATTCTTTTATCTCTTTCCTATAATGGGATGCCCAAAACTGCACACAATACTCCAGCTGTAGCCTAACCAAGGTCTTGAAGTCCAAGATTATAAGAACATAAGAACATAAGAAATAGGAGCAGGAGTAGGCCAATCGGCCCCTCGAGCCTGCTCTGCCATTTAATAAGATCATGGCTGATCTGATCCTAACCTCAAATCTAAATTCATGTCCAATTTCCTGCCCGCTCCCCGTAACCCCTAATTCCCTTTACTTCTAGGAAACTGTCTGTTTCTGTTTTAAATTTATTTAATGATGTAGCTTCCACAGATTCCTGGGGCAGCAAATTCCACAGACCTACTACCCTCTGAGTGAAGAAGTTTCTCCTCATCTCAGTTTTGAAAGAGCAGCCCTTTATTCTAAGATTATGCCCCCTAGTTCTAGTTTCACCCACCCTTGGGAACATCCTTACCGCATCCACCCGATCAAGCCCCTTCACAATCTTGTTTCAATAAGATCGCCTCTCATTCTTCTGAACTCCAATGAGTAGAGTCCCAATCCACTCAACCTCTCCTCATATGTCCACCCCCTCATCCCCGGGATTAACCGAGTGAACCTTCTTTGTACTGCCTCGAGAGCAAGTATGTCTTTTCTTAAGTATGGAGACCAAAACTGTATGCAGTATTCCGAGTGCGGTCTCACCAATACCTTATATAACTGCAGCAATACCTCCCTGTTTTTATATTCTATCCCCCTAGCAATAAAAGCCAACATTCCGTTGGCCTTCTTGATCACCTGCTGCACCTGCATACTAACTTTTTGATTTTCTTGCAATGGGACCCCCAGATTCCTTTGTACTGCAGTACTTTCCAGTTTCTCGCCATTAAGATAATAACTTGCTCACTGATTTTTCCTGCCAAAGTGCATAACCTCACATTTTCCAATATTGTATTGCATCTGCCAAATCTCCGCCCACTCACCCAGCCTGTCTATATCCCCTTGTTGGTTTTTTATGTCCTCCTCACTCTCTACTTTCCCTCCCATCTTTGTATCATCTGCAAACTTTGATATGTTACACTCGGTCCCCTCCTCCAAATCGTTAATATAGATTGTAAAGAGTTGGGGACCCAGCACCGACCCCTGCGGAACACCACTGGCTACTGGTTGCCAGTCCGAGAATGAACCATTTATCCCAACTCTCTGCTTCCTGTTAGATAACCAATCCTCCACCCATGCCAGAATATTACCCCCAATCCAGTGATTCTTTATCTTGAGCAATAATCTTTTATGTGGCACCTTGTCGAATGCCTTCTGGAAGTCTAAATACACTACGTCCACTGGTTCCCCTTTATCCACCCTGTACGTTATGTCCTCAAAGAACTCAAGCAAATTTGTCAGACATGACTTCCCCTTCATAAAGCCATGCTGACTTTGTCCTATTAAATTATGTTTATCCAAATGTTCCGCTACTGTCTCCTTAATAATAGACTCCAAAATTTTACCCACCACAGATGTTAGGCTAACTGGTCTATAATTTCCAGCCTTCTGCCTACTACCCTTTTTAAATAAGGGTGTTACATTAGCAGTTTTCCAATCTTCCGGGACCTTTGCCGAGTCCAGAGAATTTTGGAAAATTATTACCAAAGCATCCACAATCCCTGCTGCCACTTCCCTCAAGACCCTAGGATGTAAGCCATCAGGTCCAGGGGATTTATCCGCCTTGAGTCCCATTAATTTACTGAGTACCAACTCCTTAGTGATTTTAATCGTATTTAGCTCCTCCCCCCCCAGAGCCCCCTGTTTGTCCAGTGTTGGGATATTCTTAGTGTCCTCTCCCGTAAAGACTGAAACAAAATATTTGTTCAGCATTTTTGCCATCTCCATGTTTCCCACCATTAATTTCCCGGTCTCATCCTCTAAGGGACCTACGTTTGCCTTAGCCACCCTTTTTCTTTTTATATAACTATAGAAACTCTTGCTATCTGTTTTTATATTTTTTGCTAATTTATTTTCATAATCTATCTTCCCTTCCTTAATCAATCCTTTAGTTATTTTTTGCTGTCTTTTGCAGACTTCCCAATCTTCTATCCTCCCACTAAGTTTGGCTATCTTATATGTCCTTGTTTTTAGTCGGATACTATCCTTAATTTCTTTACTTAGCCACGGATGGCTGTCATTTCTTTTACACTCTTTTTTCCTCAGTGGAATATATTTTTTTTGAAAGTTGTAAAATAACTCCTTGAATGAACACCACTGCTCATGTACCGTCTTACCCTTTAATCTATTTTCCCAGTCCACTTTAATCAATTCCGCTCTCATACTATCATAGTCTCCTTTATTCAAGCTCAGTACACTTGTTTGAGAACCAACCTTCTCACCCTCTAATTGGATATGGAATGTAACCATGTTATGGTCACTCATTCCAAGGGGATCCTTAACTAGAACATTATTAATTAATCCTGGCTCATTACACAGGACCAGGTCCAAGGTTGCTTGCCCCCTTGTAGGATCAGTTACATACTGCTCAAGAAATCCATCCCTAATACACTCAATAAACTCTTCCTCAAGGCTGCCCTGCCCAATTTGATTTGTCCAGTTAATATGATAGTTAAAATCCCCCATAATTATAGCTGTTCCCTTATTACATGCCCCGACTATTTCCTGATTAATACTTCTTCCAACAGAGTTGCAACTATTAGGGGGCCTATATACTACGCCCACCAGTGTTTTTTTCCCCTTATTATTCCTTATCTCTACCCAAACTGTTTCATTATCCTGATCCTTTGTCCCAATATCATTTCTCTGTATTACAGTGATTCCTTCCTTTATTAACATAGCCACCCCACCTCCCCTTCCTTCCTGCCTGTCCTTCCTGATAGTTAAATACCCTGGCATATTTAATTCCCAGTCGTTATCACCCTGCAGCCATGTTTCTGTAATGGCCACAAGATCATACCCATACGTAGTTATTTGTGCCGTTAACTCGTCCATTTTGTTACGAATGCTACGTGCATTCAGATAAAGAACTTTCAAATATGTTTTGTGACACTTAGTTCCTGCTTTTTCCTTTTTTAACACTTTACCTTTTACTCCATACCTTCTGTCCCTTCCTGACACTCTTTCCTCTGTCTCCCTGCTCAGGTTCCCAACCCCCTGCCACAGCTTTGATGCTGGGTTAATCGCCTTACGCCTTCTAGTTTTTATTTTATCTGTCGTGCCTAAAGTACACTTTCTTTCCGCTGCTCTATGCTTTTCCCTTTCACTTGTTCTTGAACAACTGTTTGTACTATTTGTATTGTAGCTTTTCCCTGGGTCTTCCCCTCTCTTGCTGCTCTCAACTTTATTCCCTTCTGACTCCCCGCTCAGGTTCCCATCCCCATGCCACTCTAGTTTAAACCTTCCCCAACAGCACTAGCAAACACCCCCGCGAGGACATTGGTCCTTGTGTTTGTATTCTCTGGCTCTAGATACAAAAGTAAGGCCTTTTTTATGGCCTTTTCTACTTGTACTGCCCCCTTTAATGACCTGTGTATGTGCACAGCAAGAACCATCTGCTTCTCTACTTCATTTAAAATCTGATCATTTAAGGTCTACTTGCCTCCGCTATTCTTACTCCATATTTCTCTACATTGAACTGCATCTGTCACTTATCTCTAGCCTATAAGAGTCACTGGAATTAGATACATTAAAATTGTTGGACCAAAATCTGGGTAATACTCTTTATACCCCGTCCAATATTATGGTGTATACTCTTTATACCCCGTCCAATATTATGGTGTATACTCTTTAAACCCCTGTCCAATATTATGGTGTATACTCTTTAAACCCCTGTCCAATATTATGGTGTATACTCTTTAAACCCCTGTCCAATATTATGGTGTATACTCTTTATACCCCTGTCCAATATTATGGTGTATACTCTTTAAACCCCTGTCCAATATTATGGTGTATACTCTTTATACCCCTGTCCAATATTATGGTGTATACTCTTTAAACCCCGTCCAATATTATGGTGTATATTTATACTCCTTATACCCCTGCCCAATATTATGGTGTATACTCCTTGTACCCCTGTCCAATATTATGGTGTATACGCCTTATAGGTGATGCAGAACGCCGGAACCACAAACGCAGATAATAATCCCAGTTACTTTGATCCAATATTTCTCTTGCCACGTAGGCCAGGGATAATTTCACTGCCCAAGGTGGGGTTTGGCAGCTGACAATATAAAAACCGTAAAGGTGGTGGAGGGATTAACATGCTGACCTTTCACCTCTGGGATCCATATCGAGCTCAAACAAGCTGGATGAAAGACCCCTATACCTGTTCGCTGTTGGATGAAAATCCAAGATTATAGTTATATGTGCCTCTCACTGTCGTTGGCCAAAGCTTGAATCTGGATCTAACCCACGAGATCCCTGAGCTGGGAATCTTTCATGTTGACGCTGACTGCTCAGGATACCATCCCTGTGTGCTAACATCCCTCACCTTGATGAACACAGCACTCTCTTAAAAATTAAAAGCGTTTGTCCAGCCTTTCGATTCTTCCTCTTCCTCTCAAAAGGGATTCAGAACATTGGGATGGATTTGAGCTGCTTGACATCTCACTTATAGTTGGCACCAGCTGATCAATGCGGCCTTTATTGATGGCTGCTGTGACATCTCCTTGTTAGCAACTGGGCCCATTTTATTAATAGCTGCAAGCTCCATGCAATGAATCTGGTATTGTGCACTGATTAACTGCTTTAAACAGCAGCGGTTAGTAACAGTTTAGCAAATGACCAGTCCTTAGCTACGTCTTTCCTTGTCATGCAGAAGGCAAGCATCCAAATGCTTTGCAGTCTGGACAGCGAGGAATCAGTCGAATTACACTGATCCAGCAAGCACAGAGTACAGATGGGAATTCATTATGTGCCCATTAATGGGCACATTCAATTAAGTGGAACAGTGGCATCAATTAACTCCTCTCACATTCTGCAGAATGTGAAGCATTTACTTGATAGAAACGACCAAATGAAGAACATTTTATCTCACAGTTGGTGAATTATCCCATTAATGTCCCTTTGATATTGTTAAATTGCTTCCAACGACAAGGGAAACTCCGCAGGCACAAGACTTGAACAGAAGTCATAAACACAGCCTCAAACCAGTGGCACGCGTGCGACTCTGGTGCACGAATAGTGAATTGAAAGCCTAGTTTGACTTTGCCAGTCTGCCCCGGACTGTACAGACCAGCGATGCTAAACCCGTGTTGTTGGCAGACTGGCTCGGACGATCAAGTTGAAAGGTCGACCTACCCGTTGGCACGTCCCACTGGCGGGACCTGCTTAGTCTTGCTGCTGGCGGCACTTTCATTGGGAGGCGTGGTATGAAACCCCCACTTGGGGAAGGGATTTTTGCCTCTGAGTGTCAGCTATGGCTCTTTGGCAGCACTTACGCATCTGAGTTATGAAGGTTGTGGGTTCAAGTCCCCCTCTAGAGACTTTAGTGTATAATCCAGGCTGATATTTCAGTGCAGTACTGAGGGAGTTTTGCACTGTTGGAGGTGCTGACTTTCAGATGAGATATTAAACCAAGGCCCTGTCTGCCCTCTCAGGTGGATGTAAATGATCTGTGGCACTTTTTGAAGAGGTGTCCTGGGGAGGTGTCCTGGCCAATAGTTATCCCTCAACACTTGATCATTTAATTAATTGCTGTTTGTGGGAGCATGCTGTGCACAAACTGGCTGCCGCGTTTCCTACATTACAATACTTCAGAAGTACTTAATTGGCTGTGAAGCTCTTTGGGATGTCCTGAGGTCATGAAAGGTGCTATATAAATGTAAATTCTTTCTTTCTTTCCATCATTTACATTGCTGACTCCTGAGAGTGTTCCTGCACTGAGCGAAGTGAGTGGGGAGGCTTAAGAAGCTTGTACAGTGAGGGAAGTGGCTGATTTTACTGAATGGGAGCCCTCATCCTTTGTCTCGCGATGGGTTAAAGGGACACGGTAACTTAATCAGCATTGCTGGCTCATACTGAGACTTCACTGCTGGTCAAAATAGATATTCAAAACAAATAACACTTTAGGTAATGCCATGAGTTCAGATATGTGTTTGTTCTGAAGTGCGGTACTATAGTGGTTATGTTACTGGACTAGTAATCTAGTTAGAATTGTGAGTTCAAATCTCACTGTGGCAGTTTTTTAAAAAAAAATCTGGAAATAAAGAGCTGGTGTCAGTAAAAGTGACAATGAAGCTGTCGGATTGTTGTAAAAACCCAACTGGCTCATTAATGTCCTTTAGGGAAGGAAACCTGCCGTCCTCACCTGGTCTGGGCCTATATGTAACTGCAGTCCCCACACCAACGTGGTTGACTCTTAACCGCCCTCTGAAGTGGCCTAAAAAGCCACTCAGTCCAGGGCGACTGGGGATGGGCAATAAATGACGGCCTCGTCTGCGACGCCCACATCCCGAGAATGAAAAAAACCCACTCTCTGCTGAATGGCTGACCTCAGTTGTGTTGCGGTGAGGAGTTTGCTGAACTGCTCCCCACAGAACTCGAATGGTTGACACCAGGGTCTTTGGGGAAGGGTGGGCACTGAGGGTCTGTGCTAATAGTGGCTTTCTATCCCCCCCCCTCTGTTTTGTGGGGTGTGCCAATGGGGATGAGATCTGTTAATTGTAACTGGACCGACATTCTGCCCCCCCCCAAGTGGCCAATGCAGGAGCAGCGAGGGAGAAACGTGGGAGCAGATTGCAATGGCTGGAATAGGGTATTATTATAGTCATGGTGAAAAAATGACCAAAAATTATAAAATGTTCTCTCCAGAGGGTTGAGGATGCGGTAGATGCTCATTTATGTAAAACACATTTCACTCCTTTAACCTTTAAGTCTTTAAAATCCCTACAACATGGAACCAGTCTAACAGTTCACCAAGCTCATTCCTTCCACAGCCTAGGTACAATCTACCCTATCATTGACTCTACCCAACCATTTAACCCACAGCCTAGGTACAATCTACTCTATCATTGACTCTACCCAACCATTTAACCCACAGCCTAGGTACAAGCTAGTCTATCATGGACTCTACCCATCTATTTAATCTCCAGAGGGATAGGTTTGCACAAATACTTCCTGGACTCCAAAGGCAATGAAGTGACTATTTATCCATCTTCACATTTCCACTATTCACCCCTGGTTGCTGTGCTCCATTGGCAACATTTGTCCCCTGCCCTGACCAAGAATTATAAAGTTCTGTGGAGCATTTATTCGTAGTCAGTAATCCCCTTCCCAATACGATATCTTGCCTCAGTCTCAGCTGATTGTAGCTGGAACCTGTTCCACATCCACTGCTGCGTGTGTAGAGATTTCTACTACCCATTTAGTTTTGCTTGAGGCTTGCTCGTGTTAAAGCTCTGTACTCCAGTTCTGCACTCATGGTCCAACTATGGTACATCTCTCAGCATTTAAAACCTGGATCATGTGCCCCCCAGTTTTATTTTCTCCAATGAAAGCAATTTCAGTGGATATTAGGTCTGCCTAGCAGCTACAAGAAGAGAGCGAGGGAGATATCAGTGCACAGCATACGGGACACATGGTTATATAGGTGACTGGGCCAATAGGTCATGAAAGAGGTTTTTGCCAATACATGTCTCAAATTAGGACACCGTAGGTAGTCCAAGTCTAACTCGAGGCAGAATCGTCTCACCCACTCCACACACACACACACACACACACACACACATATCCCCAACATGTACCCCTCACCTCCCCACAGTTCTGGAACCAACTGTCCTTCACTCCTGGTGATGTCACCTCCAGTGTTGTGATGTATTGGATACGAGGAGCCTTTTTTTGCCAGTTTTCTTTGCTTTGTCTCCTCGTGCCCTCAAGGCAGGACTGGCAGCTCAATGTTCCAGGGTACAGATGCTATAGGAAAGATAGAGCAGGAGGTAAGAGAGGAGGGGGAGTTGCGTTCTTGATTAGGGAGAACATCACGGCAGTAGTGAGAGGGGATATATCCGAGGGTTCGCCCACTGAGTCTATATGGGTAGAACTGAAAAATAAGAAGGGAGAGATCACTTTGATCGGATTGTACTACAGACCCCCAAATAGTCAACGGGAAATTGAGGAGCAAATATGTAAGGAGATTACAGACAGCTGCAAGAAAAATAGGGTGGTAATAGTAGGGGACTTTAACTTTCCCAACATTGACTGGGACAGCCATAGCATTAGGGGCTTGGATGGAGAGAAATTTGTTGAGTGTATTCAGGAGGAATTTCTCATTCAGTATGTGGATGGCCCGACTAGAGAGGGGGCAAAACTTGACCTCCTCTTGGGAAATAAGGAAGGGCAGGTGACAGAAGTGTTAGTGAGGGATCACTTTGGGACCAGTGATCATAATTCCATTAGTTTCAAGATAGCTATGGAGAAGGATAGATCTGGCCCAAAAGTTAAAATTCTAAATTGGGGAAAGGCCAATTTTGATGGTATTAGACAGGAACTTTCAGAAGTTGATTGGGAGAGTCTGTTGGCAGGCAAAGGGACGTCTGGTAAGTGGGAGGCTTTCAAAAGTGTGTTAACCAGGGTTCAGGGTAAGCACATTCCTTATAAAGTGAAGGGCAAGGCTGGTAGAAGTAGGGAACCTTGGATGACTCGGGAGATTGAGGCACTAGTCAAAAAGAAGAAGGAGGCATATGACATGCATAGGCAGCTGGGATCAAGTGGATCCCTTGAAGAGTATAGAGATTGCCGGAGTAGAGTTAAGAGAGAAATCAGGAGGGCAAAAAGGGGATATGAGATTGCTTAGGCAGATCAGGCAAAGGTGAATCCAAAGAGCTTCTACAAATACATAAAGGGCAAAAGGGTAACTAGGGAGAGAGTAGGGCCTCTTAAGGATCAACAAGGTCATCTATGTGCGGAACCACAAGAGATGGGTGAGATCCTGAATGAATATTTCACATCGGTATTTACGGTTGAGAAAGGCATGGATGTTAGGGAACTTGGGGAAATAAATAGTGATGTCTTGAGGAGTGTACATATTACAGAGAGGGAGGTGCTGGAAGTCTTAACGCGCATCAAGGTAGATAAATCTCCGGGACCTGATGAAATGTATCCCAGGACGTTATGGGAGGTTAGGGAGGAAATTGCGGGTCCCCTAGCAGAGATATTTGAATCATCCACCGCTACAGGTGAGGTGCCTGAAGATTGGAGGGTAGCAAATGTTGTGCCTTTGTTTAAGAAGGGCGGCAGGGAAAAGCCTGGGAACTACAGACCAGTGAGCCTGACATCTGTAGTGGGTAAGTTGTTAGAGGGTATTCTGAGGGACAGGATCTACAGGCATTTGGAGAGGCAGGGACTAATTAGGAACAGTCAGCATGGTTTTGTGAGAGGAAAATCATGTCTCACGAATTTGATTGAGTTTTTTGAAGGGGTAACCAAGAAGATAGATGAGGGCTGTGCAGTAGACGTGGTCTACATGGACTTCAGCAAAGCATTTGACAAGGTACCGCAAGGTAGGTTGTTACATAAGGTTAAATCTCATGGGATCCAAGGTGAGGTAGCCAATTGGATACAAAATTGGCTTGACGACAGAAGACAGAGGGTGGTTGTAGAGGGTTGTTTTTCAAACTGGATGCCTGTGTCCAGCGGTGTGCCTCAGGGATCGGTGCTGGGTCCGCTGTTATTTGTTATTTATATTAATGATTTGGATGAGAATTTAGGAGGCATGGTTAGTAAGTTTGCAGATGACACCAAGATTGGTGGCATTGTGGACAGTGAAGAAGGTTATCTAGGATTGCAACGGGATCTTGATAAATTGGGCCAGTGGGCCGATGAATGGCAGATGGAGTTTAATTTAGATAAATGTGAGGTGCTGCATTTTGGTAGATCGAATCGGGCCAGGACCTACTCCGTTAATGGTAGGGAGTTATAGAGAGTTATAGAACAAAGAGATCTGGGAGTACAGATTCATAGCTCCTTGAAAGTGGAGTCACGGGTGGATAGGGTGGTGAAGAAGGCATTCAGCATGCTTGGTTTCATTGGTCAGAACATTGAATGCAGGAGTTGGGATGTCTTGTTGAAGTTGTACAGGGCATTGGTGAGGCCACACTTGGAGTACTGTGTACAGTTCTGGTCACCCTATTATAGAAAGGATATTATTAAACTAGAAAGAGTGCAGAAAAGATTTACGAGGATGCTACCGGGACTTGATGGTTTGACTTACAGGGAGAGGTTAGTCAGACTGGGACTTTTTTCCCTGGAGAGTAGGAGGTTAAGGGGAGATCTTATAGAAGTCTATAAAATAATGAGGGGCATAGATAAGGTCGATAGTCAAAATCTTTTCCCAAAGGTAGGGGAGTCTATAACGAGGGGGCACAGATTTAAGGTGAGAGGGGAGAGATACAAAAGGGTCCAGAGGGGCAATTTTTTCACTCAAAGGGTGGTGAGTGTCTGGAACGAGCTGCCAGAGGCAGTAGTAGAGGCGGGTACAATTTTGTCTTTTAAAAAGCATTTGGACAGTTACATGGGTAAGATGGGTATCGAGGGATATGGGCCAAGTGCAGGCAATTGGGACTAGCTTAGTGGTATAAACTGGGCGACATGGACATGTTGGGCCGAAGGGCCTGTTTCCATGTTGTAACTTCTATGATTCTATGATTCTATGATTCTGCCAGGATGTGGCTCACGGCCGTTCCAGCTCCTTGCCGAGCGGCCTTCCTTAACGCTGGAGCCTAGATGGTCATTCGACTGTCGTGGCATCACAACCAAATGCAGTCTTGTCCCAGAAGTCCACTTTCCGGCAGGGATCACAGGATATTGCTTAGCAACAGGAATTCTGGATCACCTTCACCCTCCCCAGCCAACTGTAGGCATGGTGGGAAGGCTTACGTGCGGCCGTGACCCTGAGAGCTATGCTGGCGGGAGTATAACCCCTGGTAGGGACACACAAGCTGGACAGGTTGGAAGATAGGAGCCAGACTAAAGGCAGCACACCATCCTCCTGGTAGGGGGTTGTGAGTCAGGCTAATGTACTGTCCACGTAAAAATACCTTTCGTTACGGAAACAACCCAGAAACAAGAGGAGTCTGTTATAGACCGGCAAATATAAACATCAACTAGAAACATAAACACCATTGTCAGCTGTGGCTCTATAATGGCACTCTCACCTCTGAGTCAGACGTTTGTGGGTTCAAGTCTCACTCTAGAGCCTTGAGCACATAATCTAGACTGATGTATCAGTGCAGTAATGAGGGAGTGCTGCACTGTCGGAGGTGCCATCTTTCAGATGAGACATTAAACCGAGGCTCTACCTGGCCTCTCAGGTGGACATAAAAGATCCCACAGTACCATTTGAAGAAGAGCAGCAGAGTCCTCCTGGTGTCCCGGTCAATATTTATTCCTCAACCAACACCTAAAACATGATCTGATCATTTATTTCATTGCTGTTTGTGGGACCTTGCTGTGTGCAAATTGGCTGCTGCGTTTCCTACATTACAACAGTGACTACACTTCAAAAGTACTCCATTGACTGTAAAGTGCTTTGGGACGTCATGAAAGATGCTATAGAAATGCAAGTCTTTCTTTAACGGTGGAGAACTGTGATCGGCTGGTTGTAGGGCAAGATGATACTTTGATTAGAGTCAAATATCTTGCTCTGGACAGGTAGCAGTGGAAGAAATGGGTAGCTGTGTGTGCACAGGAGACTCAAACTAACTAACTAATTGCAGCAGTCTACCAGGCCCAAGTACCAAACCCCATCTGGGAACAGCTGGGAACTCAGCACAGACTGGGAATTGAACCTGGGACCTTGCTAGTCTGGGTGGCTCAGAAAAACCAGGCAGCACATTTACCCATCAGGCGAGCTCTGCCAAACCACAGGGGCACAAGACACAAGTGATAGTAAATTGAAGAGCTTCAGTGCTGAGTGAAACGGTGGCGTGATTCACTGCATCTGAAGGAAAATATTTAATTTTTAACCTGTCCTTGTTGAAATGAGGAAAAGATTGTACTAATAAGCCCCTAGAAATGGCTGACTCGGATGCGAATGGCACTCAAAACAAACCATCCCCACGGTGCCATTTTAGGACACAGTATGGCTCTTTAATCAGTGCTTGTCTAAACTAGTGTGTCATCAGAAGGTGATTATTAACTCAATTCTAACAGTCAGGTTTCCACGTGCTTAGAAATTTGTAATGTTTGCCGGTATTTTTATACATGATGATGAGACATTTAAAAAAAAGACAAACAGAATGAATAGAGAATGTAAACTCAGTGAAATCTGGCCAGAAAACACCGTGCATGGTCTTTAGGTGTCTAGTGACAAGCTAATGGTCCATTAAAGCACACCCATTACATGTTGAGGTCATACTAATTTCCTCTGCTCTGCCCGAAATCGAGCAGGAAAAGTAGGAAAAGGAGGTAAAAGTGAGCCCTATCGACCCCCCCCCCCCAACTCTAATCCGAATATTCTTCCCCCCCCAACCCTCCGCTACTTTAGGGACTGCTGCTGGCTGCCACTTTTCGACCTGCCACATCCAAATGTTGGCAGGACTCGGGTTCCTGTCACATTTCCCACCTCGTCTGCCTCTCTTCCTGCCTCTCCCCGGGGCCACGGTGATAGTCCTGAGGCAGCATCGGGAATGGCCCCAAATGCTGCAAGTGGGGGAGAGGGCCTCCTCTTTCTGGGCCAGGAAGCAAGATACACACATTAATAAAAAGGCACAAATCGGGGGGTGGTGGTAGGAGGTGAATGTCCTCAGGGCCTCTCCTGCTACGCCCCTGTGAATTTGCCAGAGGTTCAGCTGACACCCCGTTTACACAGTGGGTAAAGCCCGAGGAAATTCACCCCCAATGTTCCCACGGAGTCAGCCATAGGGAGGGAGCGAGTCAACATCCTGGGCACGCAAGAACGCCTCCTGGTGGCGAGGGCTGTCACAACAATGGCTGAGGCCTTCCTTGTTGTCACGGCAACAGCACTTGGACAAAGTGGCAGGAAAAGTTAAATAAATGGAGCAAAATTACATAGCACGGAAAAGGAACATTTGAAGCAAGCGTATTAGTGACGATGTATTCAGAAAGACATTGTTTAAACAGCTCAAATCAAACTGTGGCCCGGCAGACCACTATTTACGCAAAGCCGATAACATTTGTTTCTTTGTCAGTGAGTTTAGGGCTTGTCAACAAAACTCGACAAAGCTATTCGAACCCCATTTACATGTAGCTGATGGTTTATTGACTCACCTTGAGAGATCAGAGGTTTTCTAGACAGGTGTTGACGGATGTAGAAGTAATAACTGGTCCTTGGATTCCCTGACATCAGCTGCACACCACAGATGTAATCTGCTGATTTTAGTTTAGCGACCAGTTTCCGTGATATGTCAGCACAGTATAAACAACACGTTGCAGTTTTCTACAGACCTGAGCAGGTCTCCCGTGGCATTGTTCATAGCGATTAGCAGGCTATGTTCTCTTGTCTGTCACCTCTCTCTCCCTGTCACCTTCACATTGCTCCTGCTCTGTTTGTGTCCCCTTCCGTTTTTATTTCTTTTTCCCTTGGGTCCTGCTCGTTTCTTGGCCCGTGGGGTTCTCTGATGTATCACCTGTTGATCCCCTTCATGTTCCTTTCTACTGTTTTATGTTTTCCCGTCATTGTCTGGTATCTGTTTTTCGTCTGGTTTGGCGCAGTAGGCAGAATTTTTGGTTTGCTTGCCAGGCCCCGGGGAAGGCTACTCGGTGACGGGCACCTTTCGGGTCGCAGGTCACAGCTGTCGGGAGGGATCCGGGGCGCGGGATCCGTTTTCTGCGGGTGGATGTGGGATGCCGGTTGGGAAGGGATCCGGTTTGGGTTGGGAGGCGGTAAGAGGGCGAGGGGAAGGGTGGAGAGTAGATGCGGAGGGTTTTTTGGGGTGGGAGTCGAGGAGCTTATTGTTGGAAAGTGCCGAAGGGGAGCAGGGCTGGGCTGAGGGTGGAGGCGAAGGCAGAGGTCAAAGGCGAGACCGCGAAGGAGAAGAGGCCTGAGGGAGGTCAGGGACTGGGATCAGTACAGACAGGCTTGGCGACTCGAGGGAGACCATAGGGGCAAGGCCAGCAGAAGCCACGGCAGCTGGGAGGGACTTGGAGAAGGAAAATGGCAGCAGGCTCCAGAATGGCCCAGAGCGGAGGAACTGGGAGGGAGAAAGAGGGGGAAGAACAGGACGGCAGTGGAATAAATCAAAATAAATTAGTAAAAGAAAAAAAAGGAATAAAATTGAAAACAAAAGAGTTATCTGTGAAAACGGAGTGAAAAATAAATGGTGGACAGACAGAATTAGTAAAAATTGGAAGTGGGAGACTTACCACAGCACCAGCTTGTGTCCAAAGCCTGCCACTACCCCATGACAGGCATCTGATTACATTGGGAAATCGCCATTAAAAGTGTCAACATACTATTTTAACATTGTAAATAACGAGACAAAATTCACAACAATGAGAAGCTGGACAGCTAGTGTGAGCATATAGAAGATTCTTAGTAATATATTGGTCAATCTCCTATGGCGATGCACATGGGGAGCTCCGACCAAATGTATTCTTCGGATGAAGTGGGATTGCAGGGCAGGAAATAATTGGGCCAGGCTTAATTCAGTCCCCATTTTAAAGTCTGGAGAAGCTGGGGTTGTTCTCCAGCCAGCTAGGCTTGTGCCTGAAGAACGGAGGGTTAGACAAGATGCCGGAGGGTTAGACAGGCATGACTTTATAAAACACTGGTTGGGCCACAACTGGAGTATTGTGTCCAGTTCTGGGCACCGCACTTTAGGAAAGATGTGAAGGCCTTCGAGAGGGTGCAGAAAAGATTTACTGGAATGATTCCAGGGATGAGGGACTTCAGTTACAGGGATAGACTGGAGAAGCTGGGGTTGTTCTCCTTGGAACAGAGAAGGTTGAGAGGAGATTTGATAGAGGTATTCAAAATCATGAAGGGTCTAGACAGAGTAGATAGAGAGAAACTGTTCCCATTGGCGGAAGGGTCAAGAACCAGAGGGCATGGATTTAAGGTGATTGGCAAAAAGACCAAAGACGGCATGAGGAAAAACTTTTTTACGCAGCGAGTGGTTATGATTTGGAATGCACTGCCCGAGGGGGTGGTGGAGACAGATTCAATCATAGCCTTCAAAAGGGAACTGGATAAGTACTTGAAAGGAAAAAAATTGCAGGGCTATGGGGAAAGGGTGGGGGAGTGAAACTAGCTGGATTGCTTTTGCATAGATACGGACTCGATGGGCCAAATGGCCTCCTTCCATGCTGTAACCTTTCTATGATTCTATGAAAGTCGTATGTTCCACCCTTATGTTTATGTACTACTTTGAACACATATATGGCGGCTTATTGCAGAATAGGGCTTTCTGTGAAGTACAGACTGAGGAGCAGAGAGACACTGCCAGGAGGGTGTAATTACAGCATGACAAGTTTACATAGGCAGTTTCCATTATAAATGAGGACATGAAAACAGGGGGTGGAATTTCCTGTGTATTTTTGCACAGAGACACGTGTAATTGGGGCATAACACAAAAATCGAGCAATCTCAGGCGCACGTGCGTTTCACAAGTAATTATGCTACGCCCGAATTTCCTTGAACTTTTACGCCCGTCTATCGATCCCTGCGCCCGAACGCATCGCGGCTCATTATAATGGTTCCGCCCTCCCGGGCTAAAGACCTGTACACGCAAATTTCCTGCAATTAGGCTGATTCAAAACAGGTGTAAGATTAAGTCCAGAATTTTAGGCACAGCAGGAAACAAGTCATTTTTCTGGTGTTTATTGGATAGCACGTTTCAGGAGGTGGTCACCCTGTAGCTTAAGAGAGTGCAGGCAGAGAGAGGCTGGGTGACCGCCCGACAGACAAGGAGGACCAGGAGGCAGGTGGTGCAGGAGTCCCCTGAGTGCATCTCACTCTCTAACCAGTATTCAGTTCTGAATGCTGGTGAAGGAGAGAGTTCCTCTGCGGAGTGCAGCCTGAGCCAAGTCCACAGCACCATGGATGGTGCAGCTCTACAGGGGGGGAGGAGAAAGGTCAGGAGAGCAATAGTGAAAGGGGACTGTATAGTTAGGGGAGCAGACAGGCATTTCTGCGGCCGCAGACTTGATTCCAGGATTGTATGTTGTCTCCCTGATACCAGGGACAAGGATGTCACTGCAGAACATTCTTAGGGGCGAGGGTGAACAGCCAGAGATCGTGGTCCATGTTGGTACGAACGACATAGGTAGTAAGGGGGATGAGGTCCTGCAGGCAGATTTTAAGGAGTTAGGAAAGAGATTAAGAAGCAGGACCTCAAAGGTAGTAATCTCCGGATTACTCCTGGTGCCATGCGCTAGCGAGTATAGAAATAGGAGGATAGAGCAGATGAATGCGTAGCTGGAGAGATGGTGCAGGAGGGAGGGCTTTAGATTCCTGGGGCATTAGGACCAGTTCTGGGGAAGGTGGGACCTGTACAGGCCGGACAGGTTGCACCTCAGCGGAGCTGGGACCAATGTCCTCGCGGGGAGGTTCACTAATGCTGTGGGGGAGGGTTTAAACTAATTTGACAGGGGGATGGGTACCAGGATGTAGCAATGGAAAGAAGAAACAAGGGGCATAAAGGATCAGGGGAGAAAAATAGCACTAAATTAAGTAATAGTACAGTATTAGGTGGGATCAGACTAAGAGATAGTAAAAGAAAGTTTAAGACTGGTTTACAGTGCATGTGTGTAAATGCACAAAGCGTGGTAAACAAGGTTGGTGAGCTGCAGGCGCATATAGCCACATGGGAATATGATGTCTTGGCGATAACGGAGACCTGGCTCAAAAAAGGACAGGACTGGGTACTCAATATTCCTGGATACAACATGTTCAGGAAAGATAGGGACTTCAACAATCCTAATACAGACTGGGATAACAATAATAATATAAGGGACACAGAGGGGGAGGAATTTTTGAAATGTGTCCAGGATAACTTTCTTAACCAGTACGTTTCTGACCCTACGAGGAAGGAGGCATTGCTGGACTTGGTTCGAGGGAATGAGGTGGGCCAAGTGGAGCAAGTGTCAGTGGGAGAGCATTTAGGGAGCAGCGATCATAGTATCATAAGGTTTAGAATAGCTATGGAAAAGGACACAGACCATTCTAAAGTAAAAATACTCAATTGGAGGAGGGCCAATTTCAATGGGATGAGAACAGATCTGGCCCGGGTAAATTGGAATCAAAGATTGGCAGGCAAAACTGTAATTGAAAAGTGGGCGGCCTTTAAGGAGGAGATGATTCAGGTACATTCTAGGTATATTCCCATGAGGCAGAAAGGTAGGGCAACTAAAACCAGAGCTCCCTGGATGACGAAAGAGATAGTAAGATGAAACGGAAGAAAGGGGCATATGACAGATGTCAGATTGATAACACAAGTGAGAACCAGGCAGAATATAGAAAGTTCAGAGGGGAAGCGAAAAAGGAAATAAGAGGGGCAAAGAGAGAGTATGAGAATAGACTGGCGGCAAACATAAAAGGGAATCCAAAAGTCTTCTACAGGCATGTAAACAGTAAACGGGTAGTAAGAGGAGGGGTGGGGCCGATTAGGGACCATAAAGGAGATCTACTCATGGAGGCAGAGGTGATGGCCGAGGTACTAAATGAGTACTTTGCATCTGTCTTTACCAAGGAAGAAGATGCTGCCAGAATCTCAGTAAAGGAAGATATAGTTGAGATACTGGATGGGCTAAAAATTGAGAAAGAAGAGGTACTAGAAAGGCTAGCTGTACTTAAAGTAGATAAGTCACCCGGTCCGGATGGGATGCATCCTAGGTTGCTGAGGGAAGTAAGGGTGGAAATTGCGGAGGTACTGCCCATAATCTTCCAAACATCCTTAGATACGGGGGCGGTACCAGAGGACTGGAGAATTGCAAATGTTACACCATTGTTCAAAACAGAGTGTAAGGATAAACCCAGCAACTATAGGCTGGTCAGTTTAATCTCAGTGGTGGGGAAACTTTTAGAAACAGTAATCCGGGACGGAATTAACAGTCACTTGGATGAGGGTGGATTGATTAGGGAAAGCCAGCACGGATTTATTAAAGGCAAATCGTGTTTAACTAACCTGATAGAGATTTTTGATGAGGTAATAGAGAGGGTCGATGAGGGCAATGCAGTTGATGTGGTGTATATGGACTTTCAAAAGGCGTTTGATAAAGTGTCGCACGGTAGGCTTGTCATCAAGATTGTGGCTCGTGGAATAAAGGGGGCAGTAGCAACATGGATACAGAATTAGCTAAGGGACAGGAAACAGGGAGTAGTGGTGAACAGTTGTTTTTCGGACTGGAGGGAGGTGTACAGTGGTGTTCCCCAGGGGTCGGTGCTGGGACCACTGCTTTTCTTGATATATATTAATGACTTGGACTTTCGGTGTACAGGGCACAATTTCCAAATTTGCAGATGACACAAAACTTGGAGTGGTAGTAAACAGTGAGGAGGATAATGATAGATTTCAAGAGGATATAGACAGGCTGGTGGCATGGGCAGACACATGGCAGATGAAATTTAATGCAGAAAAATGTGAAGTGATACATTTCGGTAGGAAGAACGAGGAGGTAATATAAACTAGAGGGCACAATTCTAAAATGGGTACAGGAACAGAGAGATCTGGGGGTATATTTGCACAAATCATTGAAGGTAGTTGGGCAGGTTGAGAAAGTGGTTAAAAAAGCATACGGAATCCTGGGCTTTATAAATAGAGGCATAGACTACAAAAGCATGGAAGTCATGATGAACCTTTATAAAACACTGGTTCGGCCACAACTGGAGTATTGTGTACAGTTCTGGAAAGATGCAAAGGCTTTGGAAAGGGTGCAGAAGAGATTTACCAGAATGATTCCAGGGACGAAGGACTTTAGTTGATAAACTGGAGAAGCTGGAACAGAGACGGTTGTGAGGAGATTTGATCGAGGTATTCAAAATCAGGAAGGGTCTGGACAGAGTAGATAGAGAGAAACTGTTCCCTTTGGTGGATGGGTCAAGGACCAGAGGACATCGATTTAAGGTGATTGGCAAAAGAACCAAAGGTGACATGAGGAAAATGTTTTTACACAGCGAGTGGTTAGGATCTGGAATGCACTGCCTGAGGGGGTGGTGGAGGCAGATTCAATCATGGCCTTCAAAAGGGAACTAGATAAGTACTTGAAACGAAAAAATTGGCAGGGCTACGGGGATAGGGCAGGGGAGTGGGACTAGCTGGATTGCTTTTGCATAGAGCCGGCGCAGACTCGATGGGCCAAATGGCCTCCTTCCGTGCTGTAATCTTTCATCGATTCTATGATTCTATTACGATTTTTTTTTTATGATGTGGAGATGCCGGTGATGGACTGGGGTGGACAAATGTAAGGAATCTTACAACACCAGGTTATAGTCCAACAAATTTATTTTAAAATCACAAGCTTTCGGAGATTATCCCCTTCTGACGAAGGGGATAATCTCCGAAAGCTTGTGATTTTAAAATAGATTTTTTTTTTAAGCAACTAAAAAAATGTTTTTTCCTCATTGAGGCCTGCTCTGTATTTTCTGTTTCATTGAAAGCATCAGTATAACTCACATTAATAATTGAAAAGCTTCCCCGATTGCAGGTTCCTAATCATGCTGTGCCTCATCTGCGTGAATGATAGTTAGATGGCTTCAAACTTTAATCCTTATACTTAAAGAATGAGATTGGCAGGAAATTTAAGAGTAAATTGCTATCAGCAAAATAGATGCACGAATGGGAGTAATTTCAGGTGTAACTTCTCGATTGTGCCCCCACAGGAAATTCCACCCCCAAGAAGTGTTCACAGATGTAAGGTTTCTAATAGGTTGCTAGTCAAAATCCCGTGGCATTGCACACCAAGACCAAGTGGAATTTTCAAGTAAGCAGGGTTAGAGAGCAGTGGGTAACAATACCAGGTCCAAGGAGGGACTGCAATACTGGAGGCTAGAGGGGGAAGATAGATTGGGGTAAGGGTGAGGTAGAGGAGAGTTAGAGGTTTTGGGGGGGGCAAGGGGGAAGGTAGAGCATGGTAAGAGACCAGAGGAGAGTTAGATGCTGGGGGAGGAGTCGGGGACACAATTAAATGTTACTGGAGGACACCAGAGTGGGACTGGAGCCCACAGGAAGTGACTGCATTGCTGCAACTAATGACACTGGTTCATTAAGTCTGGCAAGAGCAGAGCTGTGGGGGGGGGGGAGTGGAGGGGAGAGGAGCAGAAGGGAGAGCGGGGGGTGGGAGAGAACATGAAGGGGGAGATAGGCATAGGAAGGGGCTGTAGAGCATGGGAAGAGGGGCAGGGGGTCCATTAAGAATGACAGAATCCGTATAATGGCTGTCTGCTTCTGACCCAAGATTCAGCAATTCACCTGGATTTGACCTCATAAATGGGGGTAATTTTGGCTTTGTGTGAAAGTGTATAACCGGCAGGCCGTCTTACACCGCTCCCAATTTTATTCTTCACTGATTTCAAGGACGGGAGAGATGTAAAACGGGCTGCCGACTCACTTTCACTCATTTTACACCATTGCACATAGTCAAAATCTACCCGACAGACTTTATTTCACAATGTCTGAGCACTGGGTGCAGAGTATTCCAAGATAGGCTCAGTCACTAGTTAGATAGTGGTTACACAACAGTTTGAGAAAGTTATCATGAAATGGGAAAAGGAGCCAAACCCCACCGACCTGAGCAGCGTGAGGCCCCGGGTCATTTTAACTCTCAGGCCTCAACAAGAACAGCAACTTGCATTTATATGGCACCTTTTACGTGGTAAAATGTCCCAAGGCGCTTCACAGGAACGTTATCGAACAAAAATAGACACCAAGCCACGTAGAGATATTAGGACAGGTGACCAAAAGTTTGGTCAGAGTTTGGTCACCGGCTAGCTAGCCTCCCGTCCTCCACCCTCCGTAAACTTGAACTCATCCAAAACTCTGCTGCCCGTATCCTAACTCGCACCAAGTCCCGTTCTCCCATCACCCCTGTGCTCGCTGACCTACATTGGCTCCCGGTCTGGCAGCGCCTCGATTTTATAATTCTCATCCTTGTTTGGCCAGCACCGAAAGAACGGTAAATGTCAACAGGGTAACATAAGAACATAAGAAATAGGAGCAGGAGTAGGCCACATGGCCCCTCGAGCCTGCTCCGCCGTTCAATCAGATCATGGCTGATCTTCGATCTTGACTCCACTTTCCCACCCGATCCCCATATCCCTTGATTCCCTAGAGTCCAAAAATCTATCGATTTCAGCCTTGAATATATTAAATGACTCAGCATCCACAGCCCTCTGGGGTAGAGAATTCCAAAGATTCACAACCCTACGAGTGAAGAAATTCCTCCTCATCTCAGTCTTAAATGGCCGACCCCTTATCCTGCGACTATGCCCCCTGGTTCTAGACTCTCCAGCCATGGGAAACAACCTCTCAGAGCGTCTACCCTGTCAAGCCCCCTCATAATCTTATATGTTTCAATGAGATCACCTCTCATTCTTCTAAACTCCAGAGAGTATAGGCCCATTCTAGTCAAGCTCGCCTCATAGGACAACCCTCTCATCCCAGGAATTAATCTAGTGAACCTTCGTTGTACCACCTCTAAGACAAGTATATCCTTCCTTAGATAAGGAGACCAAAACTGTACACGTATTCCAGGTGATGTCTCACCAAAGCCCTGTACAATTGTAGTAAGACTTCCTTACTTTGCAATATAGACCAATATTCCATTTGCTTTCCTAATTGCTTGCTGCACCTGCATGCTAACTTTTGTGTTTCTTGTATAGGGACACCCAAGTCTCGCTGAACACCAACATTTAATAGTTTCTCACCATTTAAAGCGGCGGGGAGTGGGTTTCAGGAGCGTCTCGTGGGAGGAGAGCTGGGGTGGGTGAGGGGGAGCCGGGAGGCCTAAACTTTCCTTGTGGGGCCCAGAGGATCCCTCCTGCTCTTCTTGGCCGCACAAGGAAAGTAAATAAATTTGTTTGGGCCTCTTCTGGTCCCGGACCCTCTTCCCGTTGTCTTCACCTGGTGGGAAAGTCACAACAGCCCCCCCCCCCCACTCAGGCCAGGGGTTAAAATTGCAGCCGGATCATAGAGTTATACAGCACGGATAGAGGCCCTTCGGCCCATCGTGTCCCATTAACATCATCGGACCCCGACCTGCGTATTTAAAGAAGGACCCCACCGGCTTCAGGGGGGCGTCCTTGCTGCCTGCTCTTAAGAGCCGGTTAAAATTGAAGTCGGCGGGTTCGGTGCGAGTGTATGACGGGTAAATCCCCCGGCCGGTTTGAACCGCCTGGTCTGTGCCATGTAGGGTAGAGTTTAAATCGCCCCCTCCCGCTTCATTTTGTTTTTGAGAAAATGGAAAGGAACCCTAAATATTAAAAAACACACACACAAACCCGGAGAGGAATTGCGTGCGGAAGAATGTAACGGATTAACTCAATCGAATAATGGACAATAACATTAAGGCGTTGAAGAGACAAAGCGCGTGTAACTAGCCGAGGAATGGAAAGGCCTGGGAAAATGAAGAAAAAGAGAGATAGAGAACGTGGGGTGGGGTGGGGGGCAGTCAGGTATAGAATTAAAAGCCTTTGGTCGCATTGGGGGGTGAATTTCCTTGGAGCTTTTCCACCGCACTTCCGTCGTAACTTCAGCATAAGTGCGGCGTAAATAGGGATTTGCGCCACACGCTCGGCGAAGCTCCCAGGAAATTCACCCCCCCCCCCCCCCCCCCACCGTTGAGTTCATTCTTGTTCTTGACATTTTTTGCGCAGGGACAGAGATTTCACTGCAGATCCGGGGGATCGTGGTCTGTAAAATCCCATCGCTCCTTCTCTTTTTGAGGGAGAAACAAGGGCGGGAGACTCGGGCTGTTCACTCAGCACGTGGCAACCACATTCCAGAGTGAAGGAGACGGCTGCAGGAATGGCCTCCTCGCCAAGGCACTGCATTTAGATTTGCAAATGAATAGAGAGGAGAATAAATTCAGTGACAAAAACGTTTCCTTTCAGTAAAAATACAGCCCATTTCACTTAATTGTACGTTTGATTTCCAGCTGTAGGCCCTTACAATTGAACAATTGCTGCCTGAATTGACAGCCCATTATCCGCTTTATTCATCTTCCCAACAACAAAGAAAATTAACAAACGGACCCACAAACATATACCCTGTCTTCCGATTTCACGGCGCTCGCTTTTCCAAACTGCTCTTACCTCAGCAGCAAGCTGGTTGGCGCGCTCATCTCCGAGCACAAGATCCCGTGACGTTCTTGCAGGAGAGTCCAGCAGAGTTGTTCATAGCCAGGCTCGGGCTCGTCACACGGGCCCATAGCGAATCGGCAGCCCGCTTTTCACCGCTACTTCAACCGAAAAGAAAATCAGGCGCAGTTTAGTTTTGAGTTCTCGTGATGGCTACTCGAGTTAGAAAGAAAGAATTTGCATTTATATAGCACCTTTCTCGACCTCAGGACGTCCCAAAGTGCTTCACAGCCAATGAGGTACTTTTGAAGTGTAGTCACTGTTGTAGTTTCGGAAACTCGCCAGCTAATTTGCGCACAGCAAGATCCCACAAACAGCAATGAGATAAATGACCAGATAATCTGTTTTTTTGTAGTGATATTGGTTAAGGGATAAATATTGGCCTCAGGACACTGGGGAGTACTGCCCCGCTCCTCTTCAAAATAGTGCCGTGGGATCGTTTACATCCACCTGAGGGGCAGATGGGGCTTCAGTTTAACGCCTTATCCGAAAGTCGGCCCCTCTAATAGTGCAGCACTCCCTCAGTACTGGAGATTTTGAGTTGAATATCATTTCCCACAACCCGAAAGTTTGGGGAGATTTGTAGATTCACATTTGTCACAGCAGCATAAAAAATACTCCCACTAAATGTAACAGTAAAAACCAATAATGGCTTTGATTAGATCCTTAATAAGGGTGAGTTGTAACTGGAAAATGAGAGTGGAGAGGAAAGGTCAATCATTATGAAATAGCTTGGACACCTTTCATGTTTCAGACGTCCAATGTAGGTATTTTAAAATTTGTTCTCAGGATGTGGGCGTTGCTAACAAGGCCACATTTATTGCCCATTCCTAGTTGCCCTGAGAAGGTGGTGGTGGGCCTTCTTCTTGAACCACTGCAGTCCGTGTGGTGAATGTGCTCCCACAATGGCGTGAGGTAGGGGTTTGCAGGATATTGACCCAGCAATGCTGAAGGAACAGCGATATATGTCCAAGTCAAGACGGTGTGTTACTTAGAGGGGAACTTGGAGATGATGAGGTTCCCATGTTCTGGATGCTCTTGACCTTCTCGGTGGCAGAGGTTGCAGGACTGGGAGGTGCTGTTGAAGGAAGCTTGGTGAGTTGCTGCAGTGCATCCTGTAGATTATACATGAAGCAGCCACCCGTGTGCTGACTGGATTCACAGGTGAAAAGAGGTCCCTGGGGTAAGTTACTGGGAGGCCAAATGCAACTATATGGGTAATTCGGCAAACTCACGTGCAGTGAGGGTTGAAGAATCGGAGCTATTACATTATAACCTCTCAGTGGAAGTTCGAGGTCACATCTCATAGCGTTAGAGAAAAAGGGAAACAAATTGGCCCAATTATAAAGGTGACTGGTCCATCTAAAAGAAAGAAAGAACTTGTATTTATATAGCACCTTCCACCACCTTAGGATGTCCCAAAGCACCTTACAACCAATGAAGTAATTTTTGTGGTGTTGTCACTGTTGTAATGTAGCAGGCAATCCACATACAGCAAGGTCCCACAAACAGCAAGAGGTAAATGACCAGATGATCTGTTTTAGTGATGTTGGTTGAGGGATAAATATTGGCCAGGACACTGGGGAGAACTCTTCTGCATTTCTTCAAATAGTGCCATGGGATCTTTTACACCCTCTGAGAGGGTAGATAAGGTCTTGTCCAAAGGACAGCACTACACTGGAGTGTCAGCCTAGATTATGTACTCAAAGCCATTGGGGTGAGACTTAAACCCACAACCTTCTGAGTCAAAGGTAAGAGTGCTACCACTGAGCCACAGCCGACACCAACTCTAGGTGACAAGTTGTTATCCCTTGTGGTGAAGCCTCTGACCTCTGCTCACCACCTCCCCAGGGCAACTCAATTGAGATGGGAGACTAAGCACATGGGGATCAGAGGCCCAAAACCAAATCCTACAACAGTGCGACATGCATTGCACTGATTGCTCACCTTGAATACTCACATTCTACCCCGATGTCTAACTCCCTCTCTGGTTCTGAAATATCAAATGCACATGCTGTGTCAGCATAGATGTGTGGGCTATACTTGGTTACATGTAATTTACAGCGAGGCCTGTTATTAGTGGTGTCTAAGTCTCTACTGTGATTGCAGTTGACAGGCCGCTGCTGAACCCAGTATTAAGGTCACATGTTTTCTGAGCAATTAAATTGATGTAAGTGTAAATAATATAAACAGAAAGTGGAGGTAACAAAAGCTTCACGTGTAAACAAAGAATTCTTGGAGTTTTGTTTCTTGGGGGTGGTCCAGTTCAGTTCCTGGGGCGTCTGAGACTGATAGCCTTGTCATGAAGAATGCATGGTGGTGGGGGGAGCGGTTATAATTCTAGCCGTGTCTCCGAGGCCTCACAGTTTATCCCTTGACTGGCTAAGCCGTACAGAGCAGGAAGGTCCCAGGTTTGATGCCGCGTCTGTGCTGGGTTATCAGGGGCAGCTGTGGGCTACAGTTAGCATCGAGCCCCTGAGCTAGAGAGGGGGAGATCAGACCGGATTCCTCTTGACTGCTATCAAGAAGCGTAGATGCACGGACAGGATTGGGTTCAGCTGTGATGCCTCCGGCTGTTGATTAGCCAGCTAGGCTCGTGCCTGAAGAACGGAAGGTTAGACAGGGTGCCGGAGGTTAGACAGGCATGCCTTTATAAAACACTGGTTCGGCCACAACTGGAGTACTGTGTCCAGTTCTGGGCACCGCACTTTAGGAAAGATGTGAAGGCCTTAGAGAGGGTGCAGAAGAGATTTACTAGAATGATTCCAGGGATGAGGGACTTTTGTTAAGTGGATAGACTGGAGAAGCTGGGGTTGTTCTCCTTGGGACAGAGATGGTTGAGAGGAGATTTGATCGAGGTTTTCAAAATCATGAAGGGTCTAGACAGAGTAGATAGAGAGAAACTGTTCCCATTGGCGGAAGGGTCAAGAACCAGAGGACATAGAATTAAGGAGATTGGCAAAAGAACCAAAGGCGACATGAGGAAAAACTTTTTAAAACAGTGAGTGGTTAGGATCTGGAATGCACTGCCCGAGGGGGTGGTGGAGGCAGATTCAATCATGGCCTTCAAAAGGGAACTGGATAAGTACTTGAAAGGAAAACATTTGCAGGGATCCGGGGAAAGGGAGGGTAAGTGGGACTAGCTGGATTGCACTTGCATAGAGCCGGCGTGAACTCGATGGGCCGAATGGCCTCCTTCCGTGCTGTAACCTTTCTATGATTCTAAGCAAGGGGCCATACACTTCAGGAGGGGGGAAACTGACAGCTAAAGGATAAGAGGGGGCAGAGAGGGAGGGGTCCCCGACATGGGGTGCCGCTAGTGTGGGAGTGCAGGTTTGTTCCTGCCTCTAAGTGAACTTGTATTGTAGGTGATGCTGCTGAGACACTGAGCTGCAGCCAGATTGTTATCCCTGCCCCTCCATCTGGGCCTCCATCTGGGCCTCCGTCTGCCCCTCCCTCTCCCCAGGGAGTGTTGCCCTTGATGCGCCTTCTTGGCCAATTATGTAATGGTTAGCCAGCCTTCTCCAACCGGTTGGAGGTGGGGGCGGAATTGTTTATGCAAGAGAAAGAGGTCAAATGGGGAAAAAACAATCAGTTCTATGCCTGAATTGCTTGTTAAAGGGGAATTGCCTTGAAGCCAATTAGGGTTCTCTAGAATGGAAGTGGGGTGGGTGAGTCTGCTTCTCATTTCATACGTGACTCCCCCCTCCCAACACATAGATTTTCCATCTCCCATTTTCTCCATTTCCCCAGGCCTTCCGATTCCTCAGATATTTGCACGCACTCTGTCTCTTTAACACCTTAATGTTTTGGTCCATTGTTCGACTGAGTTAATCCGTTACATCCTTCCACTCACAATTCCTCTCTGGGTATGTGTGTGTTTTATACACAGGTTCCCTTCCCCCTTCTTCTGGACGTATTAAAGTATCAGTTCTGAAGAAGGGACCGGACCCAAAACGTAAACTTGCCCGTTCTGTTCGCAGATATTAACTGACCCGCTGTGTGTTTCCAGCACTTTCTGTTCTTGCTTCTGGTTTTATTGGTTTTTAGTCATTTAAAAATATGATTCCTCGCGCCTTTGAGAATGTTGAGTTGCATCGTATGACCAACCCATCTGTACTGTGCCTACTCCCAAATGAGATTTGTACGTACATGGTGGAGTTAATGGTTTGCAAGCCAGAAATACCTCACAGCAATTTTCCTTCCACATAGACATCTGCTAAACTCCTAGGCTAGCTAAGCTGGCCAGGTAGGGGAGAATTGGCTGTCAGAACAGAGGGATGTTGTTTAGAAGCATGACTTTTATCTGTGGTTTGGAAACACAGAGGGAAAAAGAAACATCGACACTTTGGGCTGCACTTTCCCATATGTTGCTGTTTACAATTAAACGGTTAGAAAAAGGCACCTGGAATTTCCGCAGACAAACAAAGCAATGGGCCAGAATTTACTGCCAAAACAACGATAAGGCTAACGGCAGCTTCAGGTGGAGGCAGATGCGCGGTTAAACGTGAAAATCCGGATGTTGCTGTCCGAGATGTGCCGCTCCGCCGTTGACTTTGCGAGAACGGCATCTCGCGGTCTGGCTCACCGTTGACGTGCATTGAACAGCGTGAGGTTGCTGTATTTGCGCGGTAGATCCGAACTAAACTCACCACAGGAAGTATGGGGTTGTCCTTTTCAGTCTAAGTACCCTTTTTAAAGGCGTGATAAGTTTTAATTACTGCCAAACAACCTCTCAGGCACTGAAAATTAACTTTTACAAGTGTGGAGTCTCATTCCTTCAGCTGTTAATTGTTCTTGGAGATTAAAAAAATAATTTGTTTGATTTTAATTTTTTCTTTCTGTCTCTTTTATCTCTGTCTCTTAATCCAATCTTCCTCCCCTCTCTTTATTTCGCTTTCTCTTCCTGTTTTGACATTGAATTCACTATTCTAACTTACACTTCCTGGGTCAGACTCTGCGCTGTTCATTAATGATTCTTCAATCTAATTGGTTAAGGAGATACACAGTTGTTTTCCCTGTTCACACAGGTCCCAGATGCCCTGTAGCGGGCACCACACTGTTTGGATCTTTAATTTTCAGCAACTTGCCGTGCAAAAGCTCATGGAATGTATACGGGCAAGGCCAAGTCTAATGAACGGAGGGTGCCGCTCGTTCACTGACTACAGTAAATTCTGGCCCAATCAGTTAAGAACAGCCATTTCTCCAGTGGGATCTGCCGATCTCTCGCCAAAGTTTTGAGCGGAGATCAGGAGAATCCCGTGGAGATTCAGGGCCGGGTAATGCAGTGCCATGTGTGGAAGCTTGTGTCCAATTTTCTACAGTCATATTATTATAATCCCAGAGGTGAGGTGAGAGTGACTGCCCTTGACATCAAGGCAGCATTTGACCGAGTGTGGCATCAAGGAGCCCTAGTAAAATTGAAGTCAGTGGGAATCAGGGGGAAAACTCTCCAGTGGCTGGAGTCATACCTAGCACAAAGGAAGATGGTAGTGGTTGTTGGAGGCCAATCATCTCAGCCCCAGGGCATTGCTGCAGGAGTTCCTCAGGGCAGTGTCCTAGGCCCAACCATCTTCAGCTGCTTCATCAATGACCTTCCCTCCATCATAAGGTCAGAAATGGGGATGTTCGCTGATGACTGCACAGTGTTCAGTTCCATTCGCAACCCCTCAGATAATGAAGCAGTCCGAGCCCGCATGCAGCAAGACCTGGACAACATCCAGGCTTGGGCTGATAAGTGGCAAGTAACATTCGCGCCAGATAAGTGCCAGGCAATGACCATCTCCAACAAGAGAGTGTCTAACCACCTCCCCTTGACATTCAACGGCATTACCATCGCCGAATCCCCCACCATCAACATCCTGGGGGTCACCATTGACCAGAAATTTAACTGGACCAGCCATATAAATACTGTGGCTACGAGAGCAGGTCAGAGGCTGGGTATTCTGCGGCGATTGACTCACCTCCTGACTCCCCAAAGCCTTTCCACCATCTACAAGGCACAAGTCAGGAGTGTGATGGAATACTCTCCACTTGCCTGGATGAGTGCAGCTCCAACAACACTCAAGAAGCTTGACACCATCCAAGATAAAGCAGCCCGCTTGATTGGCACCCCATCCACCACCCTAAACATTCACTCCCTCCACCACCGGCGCACTGTGGCTGCAGTGTACACCATCCACAGGATGCACTGCAGCAACTCGCCAAGGCTTCTTCGACAGCACCTCCCAAACCCGCGACCTCTACCACCTAGAAGGACAAGGGCAGCAGGCGCATGGGAACAACACCACCTGCACGTTCCCCTCCAAGTCACACACCATCCCGACTTGGAAATATATCGCCGTTCATTCATTGTCACTGGGTCAAAATCCTGGAACTCCCTTCCTAACAGCACTGTGGGAGAACCGTCACCACACGGACTGCAGCGGTTCAAGAAGGCGGCTCACCACCACCTTCTCGAGGGCAATTAGGGATGGGCAATAAATGCTGGCCTCACCAGCGACGCCCACATCCCGTGAACGAATAAAAAAAAAAATCAGGCATAGCGCAGAGTGCAGGGAGCATGCCAGAGCTGGAGGCGGAAAATTGCATGTAAGTGAAGTTTAAAAGGATAGGGAAAATTAAAGGAGAGTGTTGGACCGAAAGCATGTGGGACTTCTAGTCCAGTCCTAAGAAAGGCTCAGACTCTCGAGACAAGTTAACTTTCAAGATTCATTGAACATAAACATGATTACAAGCGAGCAAATACGTCTATCATACTTACAAGTAGGATATCCATTGGGGATCAAGAGCATCATCAATGCATGCCAGTTCTTGATCAGAAGTACCCCCCTGAAGATACATTGTATCTTACATTAAAAAAATTTTTATAACACACCTACTTTTGGTCACAGGATATGATGTAAATCAAACGCCATCTGATATCCCTTTATCTGAAACCTGACTCAAACCAGATTTGTCCAGCTCTGTAATGTATCACATGGCTAGTCTCAGTGTGAAACCATTAGGTAGGAGGTCCCATCTCTTACTCTAGGTCACTTCATCTCGTGTTTCTTATTTCTGGACTCGTCTGTTTCTCCTCTTAACTATTTTAACTGATGCACTCCTAAAGTCATGTGATATAAGTTTCACCTAAGATTCTATTGCCTAAACCCAGTTCTACGGGAATTCAATTAATTGCTTCTGTACCAGCTGCATTTAATTCTGCTTTCCTACCTTATCTGGCTCAAACTGTCTGTTTTGCATATGATATCACCAACTTGAATCTCGCTGTCAGCATACAGGCTGCACATTCTCTCTATCTCTCTGACTCTCTCTCTCACGCGCACACTTTAGCTCCCTATACTAATTAATTCCTGACGCTCTTTAGCTATATCAAACTGTAAACCTATTATATTACACACTATCCTACAGAGAGTATGAGAATAGGGGGAATAATCGCTTACCAAAGCAAGGTATGTTTGACTCTGTCTGAAGATGCAGATACCTGGGTGGGTACACACCATTGGTCCTCCTCTTCTCCCAAACACTGCCGTTGGGGGCATTCCCATTGGAAAACCCACTAGTGCTGAAAATAGTGCAGGGGGCAAAAGCTAATTTGCACAGAGGCTCAGTGCCAGCAGGAAAAAAAGAAAAAGTGAAGAAAAGCAGTCCAGAAATGGCTTTGTAACTGCAGACTCAGTTTACGAACCGTGCTTTTTAACACAACTCAGTGTGCAACTCTCGCTGCCCATCAGAACATCCAGCATGAAACCCGGGAAATGGCATGCAGGATGTTCAAAGCCTCATTTTAATTTTCTAATGAAGCTCCCACCTTTTTCAGGCAGACACTTCTTGCCCCTCAGAAATGCTCGTGACGTGCAAAGGCTATCACGGAACATTCAGGCTAATTTTTTTTATTCGTTCATGGCGAGGCCGGCATTTATTGCCCATCCCTAATTGCCCTTGAGAAGGTGGTGGTGAGCCGCCTTCTTGAACCGCTGCAGTCCGTGTGGTGAAGGTTCTCCCACAGTGCTGTTAGGAAGGGAGTTCTAGGATTTCGACCTAGACGATGAAGGAACGGCGATATATTTCCAAGTCGGGATGGTGTGTGACTTGGAGGGGAACGTGCAGGTGGTGTTGTTCCCATGCGCCTGCTGCTCTTGTTCTTCTAGGTGGTAGAGGTTGCAGGTTTGGGAGGTGCTGTGGAAGAAGCCTTGGCGAGTTGCTGCAGTGCATCCTGTGGATGGTGCACACTGCAGCCACGGTGCGCCGGTGGTGAAGGGAGTGAATGTTTAGGGTGGTGGATGGGGTGCCAATCAAGCGGGCTGCTTTGTCCTGGATGGTGTCGAGCTTCTTGAGTGTTGTTGTAGTGTGTGATATATGGTTGCTGTTACATCACTGTGATTGTTGTCATCTGTTTTGCAGATTCAGAAAGCACGATCACCATCCCAAGAGCGGAAGACTCTGCTGTAGTGCCTGTGGCTGATGTCTTGAGTTGAATATAGCTGCTCGGGCTGCTGGTCCAAGGAGACAATTGTCTGAATGGCTGGAATATCAAACAAAAAGTTTTTAATTAAATAAAAGCACTGGCATTGGCTGTTTTCGACACAAGAGAAGGCAACACTTTCTGCAGGGGCTTTTTAAAGGAATCCTTCACAGCTCCATTGCTCGCTCTTCACCTTCCTTGTACATATAGCAAGACGAGCTAGTGTGTTGCCAATGCCTCTGCATCTGAAAGTTGTTTCCAATGGCAATGGGTTCTTTTGATGTCTCACGAAGAAAAGCCCCTTGAACGCAGCCCAGTGCTAAATGTTCAGCCATGGACACCACTAATGAATTGTTTACTGCCTCCTTGCTCAGAACGGCCCTTTAAAAAAAAAATTACCTTGAACGAACATAAGAAAAGAAAGAAAGAACTTGCGTTTACGACCTCAGGACATCCCAAAGCGCTTTACAGCCAATGAAGTACTTTTGAAGTGTAGTCACTGTTGTAATGTAGGAAATGCAGCAGCCAATTTGCACACAGCAAGGTCCCACAAACAGCAATGTGATAATGATCAGATAATCTGTTTTAGTGATGTTGATTGAGAGATAAATATTGGCCAGGACACCGGGGAGAACTCAGCTACTCTTCTTTGAAATAGTGCCTTGATATCTTTTATGTCCACCTGAGAGGGCAGACGGAGCCTCGGTTTAACGACTCATCCCGAACAGGCTGAAGTAGTTTAACTTTGGAATTTGGCCGGCCAGCATTGAGAGGTCAAGTACCTCGAAGCCGAAAGCTCCCCTCCTCCCCACAAGAGATGCACCACCCTCATTCCAGTACCTCCCCTGAGTGCCTGTTCGCCATGTGTGGGCCTGGACGGTCCATAGTGGTATGCTATTCAACCACCGTGAGCATCATACTAGAACCAGCTCCTGCCTCTGCCTGATGTCCAAACATTTGCACTTTCCAATAAGGAATCACTGGATCAGAAGCAGGAACCCCACCTGTGCTTTTTTTAACCCTCCCTCGCCCAAGGGCACCTGAATCTGCTCCTACCAGCTCCCAGGAAGATCAACTAACTCTGTACAAATCAGACATGGAACCTGGGGCCCAGTCATTGTGACTCCAGGAGCCAAAGAGTAGGATTTCATATTTGCCACAACAATTCCAGGTTAAACTGTAAGTCTTCATCGGAATTTTATATTTGCCTTCACCGTGGGGTTTGTTACTAATACCATTTGCTTGTAGTCTAGTTCAATGGGGCTTCTTACTCCATTGAAATTCATGTTGTTTATGCCATTTAAATATTCAGACCATTGTTTGAATCCATATCCACACAGCTGCCAACTATTTGAAAGAAGAGTTTCTTGGGAATGTATATCCAGACAAAGGAAAGGGAAATCCAGGATTATTCCTATCAGGAATGCGGATGTGTAGCATTTTACAAAGAAGTAGACCCTTGGGAAACGGAGTGGTGCGGTGAATTCCAACACTGCGACCTGAGTTTAAACCCAGCTCAGATTGATGGGTTACATAGAACGTACAGCACAGAAATAGGCCATTCGTCCCAACAGGCCCATGCTTATATTTATGCTCCACATGAGCCTCCTCCCCCCCTACTTCATCTAACTCTATCAGCATGTCCTTCTATTCCTTTCTCCCTCATGTGTTTAACTACCTTCCCCTTAAATGCGTTGAGGTTGAAAGTCTCTACTGGCTGTGTGTGAAATGAGTTTGGTCAGTCCCAGCCTAGTCTCCAATGGGGGGCACAATGGAAGCTGTCCATGATTCAACGTAAAATGGCGACCTCACTCAGTGAGGCTGATGTGGGGAATGGAGAAAGTACAGTGAGGGATGGTCTTCTGAGATTGGGTTGAGGGACAGTGTTGGGGCAGAGTAAGAGGGAGTTTTATTCTACATCGAATCTGTGCCATACCTGACCTGGAAGTGCTTGGTACCAACAGCGAATACCAAAAGTTCAAAAGTGTTGAAGCCTGAATAGTGACATCACTCACCTTAATGAGCACAAACATTCACCAAAAGGTGAATTATTAAAAAAACAAAGCACAAATCTTTTTTTATTGGTGATCATAAAAATCGTTGGGTTTAATTTCCTGAGTACGCAAAAAGCTTCACCATAAAACCAGTACCGGCACATTGGAAATAGCTTAATTTTGCCAAATTAAATTACATAGAATGTACAGCACAGAAACAGGCCATTCAGCCCAACTGGTCTATGCTGGTGTTTATGCTCCACCAGCCTCCTCCCATCTCACTTCATCTCACCCCATCAACATATCAAATATGACAAATTTTCATGCCTTTCCCAATTTATCCATTTCGCAGTGAATGAAACCTGCTGCAATATATTACATAATTAGGAGGATCCAGGCACTAATCCCCAGCACAGTCCTGCATCCTGAAAACTTTACTTGTATTTCAGAAGTGGCAAAGAGATGTGTATATATTGTTTTATTCCCTCCACAAGCACTGTGCAATCAAAATGTGCAATGACTTCATAAAATATGTATAGGAATGTGCACCTTCATAAGATGTATATGTGCAAGTATACTTAAGTATACAAAGGCTTCATAAAATTAATGCTTGAATACATATCTATAAATACAATAACGACATAAAATATAGGTGTAAATGTATACTTTGATGTACAATGGCCTCACTTTGTTGATGTATGTGTATAAAAGTACATTTATATGTACAATGGATTTATAAAATATCGATGCGAATGTAGCCAATAGAAAATAAATCCTTTTTCAACAATTTTTGTCCCCTCTTTAATACTACTTAGAGTACTAATGTTAAATAGAGTACTAATGTTAAGTAGTCTTCAAAGTCCACTGTAGATGTATTAAAACTAACGTATCTCCCACACGCAGTGTGGTTGCAATGGGTGTGGCCTATTCTTTTGCCTTCACCTGGATCATTTCCCTCAACTTGGCAGTCACATGACATGGTAATACTGTGCAATCACCTCCCTACCAATCAGAGGCATGGAAAGCAACCTTGAAGTCTTGGCACCTCACTGAGCTGCCATTTTGAATGATTTTAAAATTCTCATCCTTGTTTTCAAATCCCTCCATGGCCTCGCCCCTCCCTAGCTCTTTAACAACCCTTGTAGATCTCTGTGCTCCTCAGATCTAGCCTCTTGTGCAGCCCTGAATTACATTGCCCCACCATTGGCGGCCGTGCCTTCAGCTGTCTGGGCCCTAAGCTCTAGAATTCCTTCCCTAAACCTCTACACCACTCTACCTCTCCTCCTTTAAGACTCTCCTTAAAAGCTACCCCTTTGACCAAGCTTTTGGTCACCTGTCTTAATATCTCCTTACGTGGCTCAGTGTCAAATTTTGTTTGATAAAGCTCTTTTGAAGCGCCTTGGGATGTTTTACTACATTATATAAATGCAAGTTGTTCTTGATCCAATAAAGGTAAGGCCCAAGAAATTATGGTACCATGTATACAGGATTAACACAGTGTGCACCCAACACAGACACACCTGAATAAGGAGACGTCCCTTATTCATGGTATGTAATATTTAATGAAAATTCGAAGGAGCTGTTAGAATACACATTTAATAAAATATCACTAATGTTATGTTGGTGCATATTTTAAATTTAAAAACTCCATTTCATAGGATCAGGAATAGGCCATTCATGCCCTGAAGCCTGTTCTGACATTTTATTAGATCATGGTTGATCTGTATCTCAACTCCTTTTATCTGCCTTTGCTCCATATCCCTTGATACCCGTATCTAACAAAACTCCATCGATCTCAGCCTTGAACATTTAAATTGATCCGCAGCATCCATAGTCTTTTGGGGGAAGAGAGTTCCAGATTTCCACTACCCAGAAAAAGTGCTTCCTGATTTCACTCCTGAACGGCCTAGCTCTAATTTTAAGATAATGCGCTCTGGTTCTGGATTCCCCCACCAGAACAGATAGTTTCCCTGCATCTACCCTATCGAATCCTTTAATCATCTTAAATGCCTCGATTAGATCACCCCTCAACCGTATAAACTCAGGGGAATACAAGCCAAGTTTATGCAACCTGTCATGATAATTTAACTCTTTAGCCCTGGTATCATTCTGGTGAAACTACGCTGCACCCCTTCCAAGGCCAATATATATTTCCTGAGGTTTGGTGCCCAAAACTGAAATGCAGTACTCCAGATGCGGTCTGACCAAGGCTCTCTCTCGAAAAAAACTGCAAGCCAGTGGCAGTTAACAGTCAATTAGCTGTAAGTGGTAAGTGACCAGTTGTATCTAGTGTGTTTCTGAAGGGTATATTTTAGAGGGATATCTGCAAAAGCACAGAGCTTGATGAGAGTTGGGTGTAGAGATAGTCTCAGCTGTAGCTCTCTGGTGTTGGTGTGCTGCTAGTCATTGCTGGTGGCTATGCTGCTGCTACTAAGTGAACCTGGAGAGGAGGAGAGGAAAGAGACAAGAACAAGACCAAGGCTCTCTACTACTGAAGCATCACTTCCTCACTTTTATATTCCAACCCCCTTGAGATAAAGGCCAACAGCCCATTAACCTTTTTGATTACATTTTGTACCTGTGAAGTAGCTTTTAGTGATTTGTATAGATGGATACCCAAATCTCTTTGCTCCTCCACAGCTCCTAGTCTCTCACCATCTAGAAAATATTTCGATTTGTCTTGCTCAGATCCAAAGTGGATAACCTCGCACTTCCACCTACCATAATTTTGCCCACTCACTTGTTTTTCTATATCCTTTTGTAACTTACTGCTCCCATCTACACAACTTACTGTGCCTACTAACTAAGGGCCATCTGCATACTTAGATAGACAACTCTCTAGTACTTCATCCAAGTCATTGATATATATGGTAAAAAGCTGAGGCCCCAGTACAGATCCCTGGAGAACACCACTTGTTACATCTCGCCAATCAGAGTACGTTCCCTTTAACCCTACTCTCTGTCTCCTACCTCCCAACCAATTACCAACCCATGTCATAAGGTTACCTATAATTCCGTGCTCACTTTTTTTTGCCAGTGGTCTCTTGTGCGGAACCTTATGAAATGCCTTCTGGAAGTCCATATAGACAATATCCATAGACACTCCCCCATCCATTGTGCTAGTGATCTCCTCAAAAAATTCAACTAGATTAGTCAGACATGACCTACCCTTCACAAATCAACTGATAACTGTCCAAGTGCTCAGTCTCTCTGTCTCCGACGATAGATTCCAGTAACTTCCCCACAATTTCAAAGAAAAACAATCCTGCTTATAGTTTTTTTTTAATTAATGTTTTCCTGAAGAATAAATTTAAAATTCAAGTAATTGTCAAATATCTCAGTAATCCTTTGATCCATTTGTGGGGACTACAACACAGTGTGGTCCTTAAAGGGGTAATGTATTCACCCCAACTGCCACAGAATACTGTATTTTATACCATGTATTATCGCTCGGCCTGTCAGTTGCTCTTTTCTGCATCCTTTCAGTAGCTGAAATATCCTTTCTGTACTGCGGTGACCAGAACTTTACACAGTGCGGTCGCACCAATCGTTTATAAAGTGGCAGGATTACTTCACAATTTCGGCTCAGTATGACCTTTTCACACATCCCAACATGTGATTTGCTTTACTCACTGCCACTGACTATTGTTGCAAAAGCTTCAGTTTATTGTCAATCAGGGCCCCCAAATCTCTTTCATTTTCAATGCACATTAGTTTCTTTCCATCTAAATAATAGTCCCTTCCTGAATCTTTTGTTCTCAGTGAAGCACTTTGCATTTCTCTACATTGAATTTCATCTGCCACCTGTCTGCCCAATTCCCAAGATACCAAAGGCAGCTTTTAACTGCCTGCTCTTTCGACAGGGTTAGATCAAAATCTATTGTATCAAGAAATAAAAAGGATTTAATTCAAATCAAGTGTCTCTCATTTTTTGAGTAACTAAACTCGCCAAGGTTTCTTTGACAGCACCTCCCAAACCCGCGACCTCTACCGCCGAGAAGGACAAGAGCAGCAGGCACATGGGAACAACACCACCTGCACGTTCCCCTCCAAGTCACACACCAACCCGACTTGGAAATATATCGCTGTTCCTTCATCGTCGCTGGGTCAAAATCCTGGAACTCCCTTCCTGACAGCACTGTGGGAGAACCTTCACCACACGGACTGCAGCGGTTCAAGAAGGCGGCTCACCACCACCTTCTCAAGGGCAATTAGGGATGGACAATAAATGATGGCCTCGCCAGCGACACCCACATCCCATTAACGAAAAAATAAATGCTCGATTTGATGCAATCCTTTTAATTCAGAAGAACACATGTCCCCACTGAGGGTACATTACCTGATGTGGTAAAGCACAATACAACCTTATACGCACTGGTAAAGAAAGAAAGAGCTTGCATTTATATAACGCCTTTCACGATCTCAGGATGTCCCAAAGCGCATAACAACCAATGAAGTACTTTTGAAGTGTAATCATTGTTGTAATGTCGGGAAACGCGGCAGCCAATTTGCGCACAGCAAGATCCCACAAACAGCAATGAGATAAATGATCAGATAATCTGTTTTAGTGATGTTGGTTGGGGGATAAATATTGGCCAGGACACCAGGAGTACTTCCCTGCTCTTTAATAGTTCTTGGGATCTTTTATGTCCACCTGAGGCCTCAGTTTAATGTCTCACCCAAAAGCCGGCAGTGTAGCACTGTACTTCAGTACTGCGTTGAAGCCGTCAGCCTTGATTTTGTACTCAAGTATCTGAAGTGGGTCTTGAACCCATAACCTTGTGACTCAGAGGTGAGAGTGCTACCAACTGAGCCGAGGCTGGTAGGACATAGCCTTGCACCCATGATCCTTTACATGACGATTTCCTGATTTCAGAAGCCAATCATTTCCCCAAATGGATACGATGATGGGAATTAGAGAGAAATTGATTTGAGTTTGTTCTTGTGCACCTCCTGGTGGATGGTTTCAGAAAGCATTGGCATGATGGTATTGGAAGGCTCCAGAATTGGCCCACTAACCTCCTTGGCCAGGGAATGTCATCTTAAAAAATTGACACAAATCTGGCCAGTAAACAGATAAAAAGGCCAAATCCAATCCATATAGTGTGTTGCTGAGTTCCTTTTTTTAAATTCTACTTTGCAATACAGATCAAAATACCCTTCAACTAATTCTAATAATTGTTGCTTTGTTCTGTTTCCACACAAGGCCACTGCATTCCACACACTGTTCTTCCCCGTCCACGATGGGACAGCACTAGGGGGGGGGAAAGGGAATGAATGCATTTTCCACCAATTGTTATCAACACCGCCACATGCCAGCAGGAAGTGAGGCACAGCAGTGAGAGTTGGCGCAATCTTCCTCTCCTGAGATGCAGAGTGCCCCACTCCTGCCAAGCACGCTGCTTTGCGCCCTTTTTACACGAACCTTCGCGAGGAGTGTCCTGCCAGGTGGCTTTGAGTGACTGGTAGTTCTTTGACTCAAGGCATCTGGTTGGGAGGCGGAGATCACCTTGCTGTCCCTCAATAGAATTCCGAATGCTGCAGTCTTTGAACACAACTTGCGTGATAATTTATCCTCCTGGGTCCAAAATAGAGACTATCTTTGATTGATGGGATGTGGTAGAACTCCCCCTTTTACAGTTCTATACATGACTGCGTTGACTAGAAGTAACAGAGTCTGGGATTTGTTCTGCTGTTACTGCACTCCATGCAGCTTCCGTAGGTCAGGTGGTGTCCTACTGATTCTATAAATAAGCTTCTGAAATAATTTATTGATTGACGCATTAATACTTTATTGTTTATTACTACCTGCTCTGTTCAGTCTGTATCTCTTAAGCATATTTTTTTGAAGGTTGATCGATCATTTGAGACACAGACCACACAAGCCAATAAACCAGCTTTGACACACTGGCTGTTGTTATTTGAGGTTATGTAATTACAAGAACCCAGGCTATTACTTGCAGAATCAGCTGCCATAAATTCCCTGTCCAAGAAAAAAAAATATCAACAGAACAAACCCCAGAAACTGTTACTTCTGGTCAGCACACTCATGTAAAGAACTGTAAAGGGGGAATTCTACCACATCACATCGATCAACGGTTGTCTCTATTTTGGACCCAGGAGGATAAATTATCACGCAAGTTTATTCCAGAAATTCCCCTGTCTGCTGTTATGCTTTGATCCGAAGTCTGATTCAAGGGGCTAAATCAATTACAAACAAGAGATGCTTGAAGGAAGAAAAGAAAGAAAGAACTTGCATTTATATAGCGCCTTTCACAACCCCAGGACGTCCCTAAAGCGCTTCACAGCCATTGAAATACTTCTGAAGTGTAATCACTGTTGTAATGTAGGAAATGTGGCAGCCAATTTGCGCACAGCAAGCTCCCACAAACAGCAATGAGGTAATGACCAGATAATCTATTTTAGTGGTTTTGGTTGAGGGATAAATATTGGCCAGAACTCCCCTGTTCTTCTTTGAATAGTGTGACATGGGATCTTTTACGTCCACCTGAGAGGGCAGACGAGGCCTCGGCTTATTTTCTCATCCAAAAGACGAAACACCCATAACACAGGCTGTAAGGCACTTTGTAAAAACTACAGGCAGTTAGCAGCACGACATCTGATGAGTTAAACTCCTGGGCCTTCAGTCTGCCTGTTGGAGATGAAGGGGAAACTCGTACCTTGTAATGAAGACGGGAGGTTCATGCTTAGCAAACAATTTTTAACTGACCGCGTCCATCAGGCGGGAGGTGGGCGGAGTGAGCCTGCCTCCCACCCAATGGAAATCGTCCGAGGCCTGAGCCATTTTCATGGTTAGACCTCATTCCATCGACGGCCTGTCCACGTTTCAGGTTGGAAGGGCCGAGATGTCCAGTGGCTCCACCCCAGAGCCCAGCAGGTGTAGGTAAGTAAAGGTGTGGGGTGTGTGGTGGGGGAGGAGGCATTAATCCTCCTCCTGACCCCATAAAAATCGTTTTAAAGCCTCTTTCCTTAACACTTTTTGTTCGAATGGCCTGCAGCCGCCCCTTTAAGGACAGTTGGTGAGGTCACTCAACAAGTGGGCGGAGCATTGGCAACACATGTTCCTCCAGCTGGTTCTTCAGAATTGGATCGGGGTTTTGTTAACGGTGTAGGACCCCAATTCGTGCTGTTTACTGAGGCTTCCTCCTGATTCCGGCAGGCACCTGGGATGTTCATTTCAAGGCCCCCACCAAGATTTGTGGAGACCCATACGTCGGCGGGAACAGGGCGGTAAGTGGGGCTCTGCCATTTTCATCATGGTGCTGCCCGTTCCGGCCCAAATGGTGGGGGGGGAAGGGGTGGGCATGAAAGTTGTCCCCTTACTGCAGTCAGCTCTCCTTATATGTGGAGTATGTACAAAATGATCTGAGTTCTTAGAGGTATCATAGAATGATACAGCACAGAAGGAGGCCATTCAGCCCATCGTACCTGTGCCGGTTCTTTGAAAGAGCTATCAAACCAGTCCCACTCCCCATCTCTTTCCCCGCGGCCCTGTGAATAATTTCCCATCAAGTATTTATCCAATTCCCTTTTGAAAGTTATTATTGAATTTGCTACCACCGTTCTCTCAGGCAGTGCATTCCAGATCATTGCAATTCGCTGCCTAAAAAAATGCTTCCTCATGTCGCCTCTGGTTCTTTTGCCGATCACCTTAAATCTGTGTCCTCTGACCATTGTTTCTCTTTATTTACTCTATCAAAACTGTTCATGATTTTGAACACCTCTATCAAATCTCTCCTTAACCTTCTCTGCTCTAAGGAGAACAACCCCAGCTTCTCCAGTCTCTCCACATAACTGAAGTCCCTCATCCCTGGTACCATTCTAGGGCCTTGACATCCTTCCTAAAGTGCGGTGCCCAAAATTGAACACAATACTCCAGCTGAGGCTTAACCAGTGTTTTATAAATGTTTAGCATAACTTCCTTGCTTTTGTACTCTATGCCTCTATTAATAAAGCCCTGGATCCCATACACTTTTTTAACAGCCTTCTCAACTTGTCCTGCCACCTTGAAAGATTTGTGTACATACACCCCCAGGTCTCTCTGTTCCTGCACACTCTTTAAAATTGTACTATTTAGTTTATTTTGCCTCTCCTCATTCTTCCTACCAAAATGTATCACTTCACACTTCCCTGCATTAAATTTCATCTGCCATGTGTCTGCCCATTTCACCAGTCTGTCTATGTCCTCCTGAAATCTGTTTCTATCCTCCACATTGTTTACTACATTTCCGAGATGTGTGTCATCTGCAAACTTTGAAATTATACCCTCTATACCCAAATCCAGGTCATTAATGTATATCAAAAAGAGCAGTGTCCTAATACTGACCCCTGGGGAACACCATTGTATACATCCCTCCAGTCTGAAAAACAACCATTCACCGCTACCCTCTGCTTTCTGTCCTTTAGCCAGTTCTGTATCCACGCTGCCACTGTCCCTTTAATCCGATGGGCTTTAATTTTGCTAACAAGTCTATTATGTGGCACTTTGTCAAATGCCTTTTGAAAGTCCATATACACAACATCAACCGCACTACCCTCATCAACCCTCTCCGTAACTTCATCAAAGAACTCAATCAAGTTGGTCAAACATGATTTTCCATTAACAAATCCGTGCTGACTTTCATTTATTAGTCCATACTTTTCCGAGTGCCAATTTATTTTGTCCCGAATTATGGTCTCTAAAAGTTTCCCCACCACCGACGTTAGGCTGACTGGCCTGTAGTTGCCGTGTTTATCCCTATCTGGATGCCTTTGATGCTGTTCTGCAGGAAGTTTACTGAGATATAAATAAAATACTTAACAGCACAGAGAACGTGAACCCAGAACAACACGTTCAGATACGGGACCAGGGGTAAAGCTTAAAGAGTACGAAATGCAGGTGTAGGACAGATGCCAGGAAGTATTTCCTTACACAAAGGGTGATCAGGAGCTGGACTGGGCTGCAGGAAGGATGCTTGAGACCAAAACACTGGTCTCACAGAAGCTGCTTCTATATCGCATGAGACTTAAGCGACTGTCACCAGCTCGGACACATGGAACTCACGCAGGCAACTGCAATCTGAAGCCAAACTCGCTGGAGATAGTATTGTAACATAATGATGCAGTGCTGTAACCCTGTGATAGTATTGTAATATAATGTTGCAGCGCTGTAACCCCCTGTAATAGTGCTGTAATATAATGTTGCAGTGCTGTAGCCCTGTGATAGTATTGTAATGTAATGTTGCAGTGCTGTAACCTCCTGTAATAGTGCTGTAATATAATGTTGCTGTGCTGTAACCCCCTATAATAGTGCCGTAATATAATGTTGCAGTGCTGTAGCCCTGTGATGGTATTGTAATATAATGATGCAGTGCTGTAACCCTGTGATAGTATTGTAATATAATGTTGCAGTGCTGTAACCCCCTATAATAGTAATGTTGCAGTGCTGTAACCCCCTGTAATAGTGCTGTAGTATAATGTTGCAGTGCTGTAACCCCCTGTAATAGTGCTGTAATATAATGTTGCAGTGTTGTAACCCTGTGATGGTATTGTAATATAATGATGCAGTGCTGTAACCCTATGATAGTATTGTAATATAATGTTGCAGTGCTGTAACCCCCTATGATAGTAATGTTGCAGTGCTTTAACCCCCTGTAATAATGCTGTAGTATAATGTTGCAGTGCTGTAACCCCCTGTAATAGTGCTGTAATATAATGTTGCAGTGTTGTAACCCTGTGATGGTATTGTAATATAATGTTGCAGTGCTGTAACCCCCTATAATAGTAATGTTGCAGTGCTGTAACCCCCTGTAATAGTGCTGTAGTATAATGTTGCAGTGCTGTAACCCCCTGTAATAGTGCTGTAATATAATGATGCAGTGCTGTAACCCTGTGATGATATTGTAATATAATGATGCAGTGTTAATGCTTTTCTAAAATTCATTCTCGGGATATGGGTGTCACTGGCAAGGCCGGTGTTTCTTGCCCATCCCTTGTTGCTCTTGAGAAGGTGGTGGTGGGCCTTCTTCTTGAACCGCTGCAGTCCGTATGGTGAAGGTGCTCCCACAGTGCTGTTAGGGATGGAGTTCCAGGACTTTGACCCGGCGACGATAAAGGAACGGCCGATATATGTCCAAGTCGGGATGGGGTGTGACTTGGAGGAGAACCTGGAGGTGATGGTGTTCCCATGCACCTGCTGCCCCAGGTGGTAGAGGTCGCGGGTTTGGGAGGTGCTGTCGAAGAAGCCTTGGCGAGTTGCTGCATTGCATCCTGTGGATGGTACACACTGCAGCCACGGTTTGTCGATGGTGGAGGGAGAGGATGTTGAACTTCTTGTTCCAGCTGCACCCATCCAGGAAAGTAACTCCTGACTTGTGCCTTGTAGGCGGTGGAGAGATTTTGGGGAGTCAGGAGGTGAGCCACTCGCCACAGGCCACAGAATACCCAGCCTCTGACCTGCTCTAGTTGTCACGGTGCTTATGTGGTTCCAGTTGAGTTTCTGGTCAATGACGACCTCCAGGATTTTGATGGTGAGGGATTCAACGACTGACTGTCAAGGGGAGGTGGTTAGACTCTCTCTCGTTGGAGGTGGTCGTTGTCTGGCACTTGTGTGGTGCAAATGTTACTTGCCACTTATCGGCCCAAGCCTGGATGTTGTCCAAGTCTTGCTGCATGTGGGCATGAACTGCTTCATTATCTGAGCAACAGTGCTGTAATATGATGATGATGCAGTGCTGTAACCCCCTGTAGCATCGAGGCCCACTTGATGGGGCGATTTCTGCTTCAGTTGCAGGAAAATGTCAAGGGGCTGCCACTTTGCCCTGTAGTCCTGTGCAGGCTGGTAATGCATTTATTGTGCTGCCTGACTGCACTGGTCTTTCCCTAACGTGGAGGCAAGTCTGTGGCCAGAAACCCAAAGTCCTTACTGCAAGTTTTGAACGACTGTACATTAATTTTGCGAGTGGAGAGTTGCTTCACCTTTTTAGCCCAATATTGTTCCCTGACCAGTTTTATGAAGAAAGAACAGATAAGTTGGTTATTTATTCTCGGTGCTGGCTGTGGGGTGATGCTGGTGGTAGAATAGTGGCTGTTATTGTTGATTTGACAACTGTAACCAGTCTTAACAAAGTCATTCATTTTATGGAGACAATCTAACAATGTAAAAAGGCACAGTATAAGTGCAATTATTTCTTATGTTCTATCCCACCAGTCCAATTCCATCCGACAAAATAATTGGGGAGGATTTGGAGCAGCAGCAGACAACACTTTGCCGAACCAATTCCCATGGAAACAATCCTGCAACATCAATCGGCCATTCACTAGCAGATGGTTTGGGCTTTAAATCAGGGCGATGGAGGCTCCTCTCCAACCAATGGGGCTGTCATTGGGGAGCTTCTCGCCAATGTAAACTTCCAATTACTCCAACCTCAATTTGTTCTAGTTTGCAGCTCGGTTCTTGATTCCCAGTGTTGTGCTTAACTCTCAGTCCCAACGTCCCCGCACGATAGCTATTGGAATCAAAAGGTTGACAATGGAATTCCCAGTTAAATAAATCCTCACATTTTCAAATCCTTATTTGCAACAGCACACATGTTATCTTAACAGGTAATTTAGCTGTCAGCCATGGCTCAATGGGTAATATAAAATAAAGAGAAAATGTTCCCATTGGTGGAAGGGTCGAGAACCAGAGGACACAGATCTAAGGTGATTGGCAAAAGAACCAAAGGCGACGTAAGGAAAAGCTTTTTTACGCAGTGAGTAGTTATGATCTGGAATGCGCTGCCTGAAAGGGTGGTGGAAGCAGATTCAATCATGGCTTTCAAAATGGAATTGGGGAGATTATATATTTGGGAGATTGGGACTAACTGGATTGCTCTTGCAAAGAGCCGGCCTGGGCTCGATGGGCCGAGTGGCCTCCTTCTGTGCTGTAATGATTCTATGATACTCCTGGGCAGCAAGTTAACAATTGACCCCAGTGCATACCACAGCAAAAAGGAAAGTGATTGTTACTTCTTCAAATTTATCTCAAGAAGGCTGCAAACCAAATTTAATCATAGAATCAAAGAACCTTACAGCAGAGAAGGAGGCCATTCGGCCCGTCGTGCCTGTGCTGGCTCTTTGAAAGAGCTGTCCAATTTAGTTCCACACACCAGTTCTTTCCCCATAACCCTGCAAATTAGTCCTCTTCAAGTACATGTCCAATTGCCTTTTGAAAGTTCTGATGGAATCTGCTTCCACCATCTTTTCAGGTACTGTGTTTCAAATCTTAACAACCCTCTGTGTGAAAAAATTCCTCCTTATTTCTCCTTTAGTTTTGTTGCCAATTATCTTAAATCTATGACCCCTGGTTACTGACCTACTTGCTCTATCAAAACCCCTCATAATTTTGAATATCTCTACTCGGTCTCCCCTTCAGCTTCTCTGCTGTAAGGAAAACAATCCCAGCACCTCCAATCTCTCCACATAACTGAAGTTCCTTATCCCTGCTATTATCCTGGTAAACCTCCTCCGTACCCTCTCCAAGGCCTTGACATCCTTCCTAAAGTGTGATGCCCAGAATTATATACCAGAACAATACTCCAGTTGAGGCCTAACCGGTGATTTGTAAAGGTTTAGCATGACTTCCTTGTTTTTGTATTCGATGCCCCTATTTACAAAGCCAAGTATCCCAAATGCTTTCTTAACCACCTTATCAACTTGCCCTGCCACCTTCAATGATTTGTGAATATGCCCCCCAGATCCCTCTGCTCTTGCACCCCCATCAAAATATTACCATTTAGATTATATTGCCTCTCCATGTTGTTCCTCCCAAAGTGCATCACTTCACACTTATTTACATTAAATTGCATCTGTCATGTGTCTGCCCATTTCACCAGTCTGTCTATATCCTCCTGATGTCTGCTACTATTCTACTCACTATTTACTACATTGCCAAGTTTTGTATTATCTGCAAACTTCGAAATTGTACCCCTTGTACCCAAGTCCAGGTCATTTCTATATAACAAGAAAAGCACTGGTCCTAATACTAATCCCTGGGGGACCCCACTGCGTACTTCTCTCCAGTCAGAAAAACATCCGTTCACCACTACACTCTGCCTCCTATCCCTTAGCCAATCACGTACCCAAGTTACCATCGTCCCTTTAATCCCATCTGCTTCTATTTTCCGAATAAGCCGGTGATGTGATACTTTATCAAATGCCTTTTGAAAGTCCATATTTACAACATCTACTGCACTACCTTCATCAATCGTCTCTGTTACTTCATCAAAGAACTCAATCAGGTTAGTCAGATACGATTTGCCTTTAACAAATCCGTGCTGGCTGTCCCTTATTAACCCATGCTTCTCCAAGTGAGAATTAATTTTGTCCCTGCCAATGGTCTCTAATAGTTTTCCACCACTGACGTTAGACTGACAGGCCTGTAATTACCAGGTTTATCCCTCTCCCTTTTTTTGAACAGGGATGTAACATGTGCAATCCTCTAGTCCTCTGACACCATTCCCATATCCAAGGAGGTTTGAAAGATTGTGGTCTGAGCTTCAGATATCTCCACCCTTGCTTTCCCCAACAACCTAGGATGCATCCCATCTGGACCGGGTGACTTGTTAACTTTGAGTGATGCCAATCTATTTAGCACCTCCTTTCTATCTATTTTGATCCTATCCAATATCTCTACTCCCTCCTCCTCTACTACAACATTAACTTTATCTTCTTCTTTTGTGAAGACAGATGCAAAATATTCATTCACTACCTCAGTTAGGCCCTCTGCCTCCACAAGAGCTCCTTTTTTTGTCCCTGATCGGACCCATCCTTCATTTGACTATCCTTTTACTTTTTATATGTTTACAGAAGACTTTTGGATTCCCTTTTATGTTACCCGCTAATCTTTCCTCATACTCTCTCTTTGCCCCTCTTATATCGTTTTTCAGTTTCCCCCTGCACTCTCTATTCTCTGTATTTTGCCTGGTTTTCTACTGAATTCTGTACCTGACATTTGTCATAAGCCTCCTTTTTTCTGTTTTACTTTAATCTCTATTTCCTTTGTCATCCAGGGAGCTCTAGCCTTGGATGCTCTTCCTTTCCTCCTTATGGGAATATGCTTGGTTTGTACCCGAACTATCTCCGCCTTGAAGGCCTCCCATTGCTCATTTACTAATTTCTTGGCCAATCTTTGTTTCCAGCCCACCTGTGCTAGATCCTTTCTCAAATCACTGAAATTGGCTCTCGTCCAGCTGGGTTTTTTCACCTTTGATTTTTCTTTGTCCCTTTCCGTAACTACTTTAAACCTAATTATATTATGATCACTATTATCCAGATGTTCTCCCACTGAAACACATTCCACTTGCCCTACTTCAGTCCCTGGAACTAGATCCAGCACTGCTTCCTTCCTCATTGGGCTCGAAACATACTGATTAAAAAAGGTCTCCTGACATTTTAGGAATTGTAGGAATTCCTTGCCCTTTGCATTGTTTTTTCCAGTCTATATTAGGGTTATTGAAGTCCCCTACTATACTGCTCTATTATGTTTACATTTCTCTGAAATTTGCCTACAGATTTGCTCCTCCATCTCCTTCTCACTATTTGGGGGTCTGTAGTAAACACCCAGCAATGTAACAGCTCCTTTCTGTTCCTTAACTCTAACCAAATAGAATCAGTCTTTGAACCCTCTACTATATCGTCCCTCTGTAGAACTGTGATATTATCCTAGATCAATACTGCGTCCTGTCATTTTCCTATCCCTCCTGAATACATTGTAGCCAGGAATGTTTAGTGTCCATTCCTGCCCATGTTTAAGCCAGGTCTCCGTTATAGCCACAATATCATAACCCCATGTGGCAGCTTGTGCCTGTAGCTCGTCAACCTTATTTGTAACACTCCTCACATTAACACATACGCATTCCAACACCATGATAGTCTGCTTTGTCTTTTTTTCCCATCAAATGCCTGCTCTTTCGACACTAGTCTTTGTTCTGTTGCTGTTTGTCCCCCCTCTCTGCTGCTGAATCCTGGTGGCTCTCCCCCCCCACCAATTTAGTATAAACCCTCCCCCACAGCACTAGTTAACATCCCCACGAGGATATTGGTCCCAACCTTGTTCAGGTGCAACCCGTCCAGCTTGTACAGGTCTCTCCTGCCCCAGAACTGGTCCCGATGTCCAGGAATCTGAAGCCCTCCCTCCTGCACCACTTCTCCATCCTCGCAGTCACCTGCACTATCTTCCTGCTTCTGTACTCACTCACACGTGGCACTGGGAGTAATCCAGAGATTACCATCTTTGAGGTCCTGTTCTTAAATATTTTTCCTAGTTCCTGAAACTCTGTCTGTAGGACCTCAACCATTTTCCTACCTACGTTGTTGGTTCCAATATGGACCATAACTTCTGGCTGTTCCCTTTCCCTTCACAGAATGTTCTGCACCTGTTCAGTGATATCCTTTACCCTGGCACCAGGGAGGCAACATACCATTTGGGACTCACATCTGCAGTTGCAGAAACATCTGTCTCTCCCCCTGACTATCGAATTCCCTATAACAACTGCATTTCTACACTTCCTTGTGCCCCCCCGTGCAGCCGAGTCTCCCACAGGGCAGTGGATTTGCTTCTGGCTGCACTCTCCCGAGGTCTCATCATCCTCACCGTGACTGCCACACTCACAGGGGACTCCTGCACTGCCTGCCTGTTCCTTCTAGTCTGCCTGGTGGTCTCCCACTTTCTCTCCTCCTGGACTCTCTGTAGCTGCGGGGTGACCACCTCCTGAAGTGTGCTATCCACCAAACTCTCAGCTTCCCGTATTCACTGAAGTGACGCCAGCCGCCCCTCGAGCTCAATCCTGTCAGAATAACTGCAAAAATATGATCCTTTAATTGTAATAACTCAAAATCCAATCTGCAGGGGCCTTTGAGAAAGTGGGAAACTGTCCTAAATGCCAAGATACCTTGAGGCATTCAGAAAAGTGCCAAGTATCTTTATTAGAGAGGCCCGAGAGTGCAACAGACACAAGATGCAGTGCACGGCACATCCAGATAACTAAATGAATCAATCATACCAATTGTGCACATTGTCCCTCCGGGAGCTCTTTACTTCTATTATAGTAAAAGTCTTTCCACACACAAAGATCCAGTACCCGGAGTCAAAAGTTCTTAGTGCTAAAGAACTGGAGTGAGGACCTGGAGGAGCAAATCTCAACATATTACATATTCTCCAAACTGCCCTGACCCTGAGCCACTGCACCGTTGGAATGTCCAAGATACTTACTTGAAGCAAAAGAAAGACTTGCATTTGCATACATAGAATTAACAGCACGGAAACAAGCCTTATGGCCCATCAGGTCTGTGCTGGTGTTTATCCTCCTCCCACCTTACTTCATCTCACCTCTATTTATGCCAAACCTTTCTCGACCTCAGGATGTCCCAAAGCGCTTTAAAGCCAATGAAGTACTTTTGAAGTGTAGTCACTGTTGTAATGTAGGAAACGCAGCAGCCAATTTGCACACAGCAAGGTCCCACAAACAGCAATGTGACAATGATCAGATAATCTGTTTCAGTGATGTTGGTTGAGGGATCAACATTGAGGGGAGAACTCCCATGCTCTTCTTCGAATAGTGCCGTCCACCTAAGAGGGCTGGTGGGGCCTCGGTTTAACATCTTATGCAAAAGATGGCACTTCCAACAGTGCAGCACTCCTTCAGTACTGCACTAGCGTGTCAGCATAGATTATATGCTCGGGTATCTGAGGTGGGACATAAACCCAACAACCTTCTAGCTCTGAGGCGCAAGTGCTACACACTGAGCCATGGTTGACACTGCTCTTTAGATACATTTATTATTCAGGCCTGCTGAAGTTCCAAGTGCTGCTTTGATTGTTTTTTAATTAAATGAGCTCATTAAGATGATAGAGCAGACCTACTTATATGGGTACAGTTATACAGGATGATTGTTGGAGGACTAGCCTTACAACCCTTAGACAACAGGGAACCAGACCGTATTGCCCATTGAAACCGAATTTGTACAGGATTTCATGGCACAAATACAACATCATTATATTTCAACAAGGATAAGAAGAACAATGTAGAAAAACGTCCCGAGTGGCTTCACAGAGGCACTGGACAAAAATGGACGCCAGGCCAAAGAAGGAGATATTAGGAGGGGGTGACGAAAAGCTTGGTCAAATTGGTGGGCTTTAAGGAGCGTCTTAAAGGAGGAGACAAGTGGAGCAGTTCAGGGAGGTAATTCCTGAGCTTAGGGCCTAGACAGCTGAAGACAAGGCCGCCTTCCAACTTCGCCCCCCCCACCCGCTCCCCACTCCGTGTTTGATGGGAGCAGGAACTGGTGGTTATCTGGCAGGCTAAGACAGAAATGGGGACGGGGTCGTAACTACGTCATCTGACCCTGATTAACGTACATTCATGAGGCTCCCGCCTGTTTCCAGTGGGAACCGCCAGGTTTGAGGTCCGCCCGAAAATCGGAACGGGGGAAGTTGGCAGCAAGTCGGCACTTCCGTTTCCCTCGTGTTTACGTACAAACGCGGGGGGCGGGGGGGAAATAGAGACATGAAAATAATAGCCCCCCACAGGCTCTGGTGAGTTCTTCACTAGGCCACTAGATGGAGCCTTCCACCATGGTGGAGGGACAAACAGCTGGCCCACTCCATGCACCGTGTCCCTGAGTTGTGTGTGAGCCTCCCAGATAACAATTGAATCTGACTCCTTTGCCCATTCCAGGTCCATATTAAAGATCCCATGGTACTATTCCGAGAGAAGCTGGGAGTTTTCCCAGTGTTCAGGTCAACATTCTTCCCTCAGTCAACACCACCAAAATCAGACGGAGCCTGCCTTTGGCCTAGCGGCAGCATTCCTGCCTTGGAGTCAGAAGGTGCAGGATTTGAGCCCCACTCCAGACAGTCCTGGTGAGTGGAGACCAGAGCTCCAGACAGTTCCGGCAAGTGGAGACTGGAGCTCCAGACAGTCCCAGTGAGTGGAGACCAGAGCTCCAGACAGTCCCAGTGAGTGGAGACCAGAGCTCCAGACAGTCCCAGTGAGTGGAGACTGGAGCTCCAGACAGTCCCAGCGAGTGGAGACCAGATTTCCAGACAGTCCCAGTGTGTGGAGACCAGAGCTCCAGACAGTCCCAGTGAGTGGAGACCAGAGCTCCAGACAGTCCCAGTGAGTGGAGACTGGAGCTCCAGACTGCTCTGGCAAGTAGAGACTAGAGCTCCAGACAGTCCTGGTGGGTGGTAACCAGAGCTCTGGTTTCACATCTGGTGAGATACTTGTGGGTGCAGGCAGGCCCCACCCCCTCATCATATGAGATATTTTGATGTGAAGAGATGTTGTATATTATTGAATTTAACTCCACAACTCTATGTAGATGACTGAGTACTAACCTTAGTTCGGATATGAAGGAAACCGACACGGTCAACTTTTCAAAACATTCTGTCTTTCTGAGAATATGTTTTTAAAAATTGAAATACACAAAACACATGAATTACTATCTAAAGGAAAGTAGAAGACGTCCTGATTTGTCCACTAGGCCAGAGCCTGTCACCACGGCCAACAGTCCCAGTTAAAGATGATGTATCTTGCTGCCTTCATGTCCAAGCAGCACAGACACGTTGAACGATTGACTGATTGACTGACCTACACAGTCCCGGCTCACGGACACCTGATTCATCTTTTCTGAGAATGAGTTTTTGGTCTCATTGATTTCTTTCCTTCCTGAAAGTAGCTCGAGCTTTTCAATAGAGAAGGGAAACGGGGTTAGATTGGACAGCCCCGGTGTGGGAGCTGGTACCGGCACCAGCAACAGCACTGGCACCGGCAATGACACTGCACTGGCAATGGATCTGGCACCCGCAACGGCTCTGGCACCAACACTGGCAACGGCACTGGCACTGGCACTAGCACGAGGTGCCCAATTGCCTCCTTTTGTACCCATGAATAATGGTCGCAACCATATTTATAAACCTTGCATGAGCGGTTCTGGAGGTTATTAAATCACAGTTCAGGAGTTTAAATGCCAGCTTCTAATGGCATTCAGGCTCTCATGCCCTCAATGCACAAGTTTTTGCCAGGTGTCACCCAGGTTACTGCAGAGTTCTATGGAGCAGCTCATGACCTTTTTTTATTAATTGTTGGCATGTGGGCATTGTTGGCAAGACCGGCATTTATTGCCCATCCATGGTTGCCCTTGAGAAGGTGGTGGTGGGCCTTCTCCTTGAACTGCTGCAGTCCGTGTGGTGAAGGTTCTCCCACAGTGCTGTTAGAAAGGGAGTTCCAGGATTTTGATCCAGCGACGATGAAGAAATGGTGATATATTTCCAAGTCGGGACGGTGTGTGATTTTGAGGGGAATTTGGAGGTGATGGTGTTCCCATGTGCCTGCTGCCCACATCCTTCTAGGTGGTGGAGGTCGCGGGTTTGGGAGGTGCTGTCGAAGAAGCCTCGGCAAGTTGTTACAGTGCAACCCGTGGATAGAACACACTGCAGCCACGGTGTGCCGATTTACGTTCACTTTAGAGGGTAGACAGATCCGCAGTTTAACGTCTCATCCGAAATATACCATCACTGACAGTGCAGCGCTCCCTCAGTACTGCATTGGACTATCAGCCCAGATTATGTGCTCAAGCCTCTGGAGTAGGGCTTGAACCCATGACCTTCTGACTCAGAGGCGAGAGTGCAACCAGAGCCAAGACTGACATCCAACTGCTGTCCCCAGTATGTGTTATAAGTGAGAATTACAATGTAAAATGGAGGCATCCAAGTATTCAAAGAGTAAAGAGTGCTTATGAAGGATCGATGAAGATTTCCAGTTAGATCTGGTTTTCTTGGTGAGGCATCTCACCTGCAAACATTGATGGACCTCAGAACATCACCTACTTACATCTGCAAAGCAACAGTGGCTGCACTTCAAAAGGAATTAATTTCCCTTGAAACTCTTTGGGATGTCCCGAGGATATGTTATATGAGTACTCGTTCTTTCTTTAAATGCAAGCTCTTTACTGCGCCAGGAAGAATGAGGAGAGGCAATATAAAGGGTGTATTATAAAGACACCAATAGATTATTTTATTTGGGCCATGTTTCAAATTCCTTCTCTTAAACCCACTAATTTTTAAAATAAATACTTTCTGAGGCTCTTGTAACCCTCCCTGTCTCTATGAAGGTAACATCTGGTTCGTTTACTCTCTTAAAGAAAGAGGAAAGAGCTTGCATTTATATAGCACCTTTCGCAACTTCAAGACGTCCCAAAGCGCTTTACAACCAATTACGTACATCTTAAAAAAATTAGTTGTAGGGAAACACGGCAGCAAATCTGCACACAGCAAGATCCCACAAACAACAATAAGGTAAATAACCAAACAATCTGTTTTAGTGATGCCGTTTGAGGGATAAATATCAGCCATGATACCAGGGCGAACTACCCTGCATGGGATCTTTTATGTCAACTTAAGAGAGAATAGACGGTGCCTCAGTTTTATGTCTCACCCAAAAGATGGCACCTCCAACAGTGCAGCACTCTCTCAGTACTGCCCTGAGATATCAGCCTAGATTATATGCATCTGGGAGGTTTGAACCCCCAACCTTCATGATACAGAGACAAGAGTACCGCCACTGAGCCATGACTGATACACGTAAGGTGCTGATGGATTTGGGGCTGTAACAAAATCTTCATTTGTTTGTCTGGAGGCTCTCAATCTGAAAGGTTAGCCATCACATGAGGTGCCTTGCAGCTGTGGGATGGATGTGCTCGGGGTCAATTGAAATTTTCAAGACTGAGGTCGATAGATTTTTGTTGGCTCAGGATATCAAGGAATGAGGAACAAAGGGGGGATATTGGAGTTGAGCTACAGATCATTCATGACCTAATAGAATGAAGGAACAGTTCGAGGAGCTGAACGGCCTCCTCCTGTTCCAATGATCCGATGTACTTTGTGTGTGCAAATGATCACCCTTAAGACCTTACTCAACATTGTTAGCATGCGTGACAGAGAAGATAAGACACTTGCTGTTTTATTTATAAATTTGTTTAGAGTTAGAACGATATTCGGCACTTCCCAGAATCTGAAGGGTCAGTGGAAGTTGCTGGTGGCCTCGCCCAGAGTATGAAACAGAGTGACTGCCCTTCTTTTAGCCCAAGTCAGCTCTTTTGGGGAGAACTACGCTGCTGTTCAAAGCTCAATGACCTTTTCCTTCCGCCTGCATCTTTCAGTTTACTGCCGTGCCGACAACCGTTGGGTTTTGTTTTCAGTCCTCCCTTACTGTGGCCCTCAGGCTGGCTATGACCCCTGAACCCTGGCAATACAGCCCTGGAAGCCCAGGTAACTCAGCCCATTGCGTTTATATTTCTTATTTGCTGGTTTGTCCTGTTTGAATCTTGCGGGTTGGGAGGTTTGGAAAAGGCCATTGCCTCATTGGCGGATAAATCCTCAACCAAAATCCACAAGACGGAGAGAGCCTTTGTCCAGTGGTAACATTCCTGTCTTGGAGTCAGGAGGTGCAGGGTCCAAACCCCACTCCAGACAATGCTGGTAAGTAGAGACTAGAGCTCCAGGCAGTCCTGGTGAGTGGAGACCGGAGCTCCAGGCAGTCCCGGGGAGTGGAGACCGAAGCTCCAGGCAGTCCTGGTGAGTGGAGACCGAAGCTCCAGGCAGTCCCGGTGAGTGGAGACCGAAGCTCCAGACAGTCCCGGTGAGTGGAGACCGAAGCTCCAGACAGTCCCGGTGAGTGGAGACCGAAGCTCCAGACAGTCCCGGTGAGTGGAGACCGGAGCTCCAGGCAGTCCCGGTGAGTGGAGACCAGAGCTCCAGGCAGTCCCGGTGAGTGGAGACCGGAGCTCCAGACAGTCCCGGTGAGTGGAGACCGAAGCTCCAGGCAGTCCCGGTGAGTGGAGACCGGAGCTCGAGGCAGTCCCGGTGAGTGGAGACCGAAGCTCCAGGCAGTCCCGGTGAGTGGAGACCGAAGCTCCAGGCAGTCCCGGTGAGTGGAGACCGGAGCTCCAGGCAGTCCCGGTGAGTGGAGACCGAAGCTCCAGGCAGTCCCGGTGAGTGGAGACCGGAGCTCCAGGCAGTCCCGGTGAGTGGAGACCGGAGCTCCAGACAGTCCCGGTGAGTGGAGACCGAAGCTCCAGGCAGTCCCGGTGAGTGGAGACCGAAGCTCCAGGCAGTCCCGGTGAGTGGAGACCGGAGCTCCAGACAGTCCCGGTGAGTGGAGACCGAAGCTCCAGGCAGTCCCGGGGAGTGGAGACCGGAGCTCCAGACAGTCCCGGTGAGTGGAGACCAGAGCTCCAGGCAGTCCCGGTGAGTGGAGACCAGAGCTCCAGGCAGTCCCAGTGAGTGGAGACCAGAGCTCCAGACAGTCCCAGGGAGTGGAGACCGAAGCTCCAGACAGTCCCGGTGAGTGGAGACTGGAGCTCCAGACAGTCCCGGTGAGTGGAGACTGGAGCTCCAGACAGTCCCGGCGAGTAGAGACTGGAGCTCCAGACAGTCCCGGTGAGTGGAGACTGGAGCTCCAGGCAGTCCCGGCGAGTGGAGACTGGAGCTCTGGGCTGACATTCAGCAGGGATTCTTGTCCAATGGATATGGGTGCCCCCTGCTCCTCATTGTATGGGCTATGGGAGCCCATAATACCCTCTTATAGGAAAAACACTTGGAGCTAGAATAAGAGACCAGTCTTGAACAGAGTATGATAGGGGGATGGGCTAAAATCAAGGCCCAGGCTAGCCAAGAACAAGAAGGGAGGGAGCAAAAGAGGCCAGAAGCAGGGAGGACTATAGAGGACAGAAAGGGGCACCATGCATAAATTGAAGGAAAAAGCAGAATAAGAAAAGGAAATGGTGCAATAGTCAAGTAGGAAATTGGGTGAAAGTGTGATGTACAAAGTGCCACATAATAGGCTTGTCAGCAAAGTTAAAGCCCATGGAATAAAAGGGGCAGTGGCAGCATGGATACACAATTGGCTAAGGGACAGGAAACAGAGTAGTGGTGAACGGTTGTTTTTCGGACTGGAGGGAGGTGTACAGTGGTGTTCCCCAGGGTTCGGTGCTGGGACCACTGCTTTTCTTGATATATATTAATGACTTGGACTTGGGTGTACAGGGCACAATTTCAAAATTTGCAGATGACAAAAAACTTGGAAGTGTAGTGAACAGTGAGGAGGATAGTGATAGACTTCAAGAGGATATAGAGAGGCTGGTGGAATGGGCAGACACGTGGCAGATGACATTTAATGCAGAAAAGTGCAAAGTGATACATTTTGGTAGGAAGAACGAGGAGAGGCAATATAAACTAGAGGGCACAACTCTAAAGAGGTACAGGAACAGAGAGATCTGGGGGTATATGTGCACAAATCGTTGAAGGTGGCAGGGCAGGTTGAGAAATCGGTTAAAAAAGCATATGGGATCCTGGGCTTTATAAATAGAGGCATAGAGTACAAAAGTATGGAAGTCATAGTGAGCCTTTATAAAACACTGGTTCGGCCACAACTGGAATATTGTGTCCAAATCGAAGGGTGTGAAGGGCTTAGAGAGGGTGCAGAAAAGATTTACGAGAATGATTCCAGGGATGAGGGACTTCAGTTACATGTATAAACTGGAGAAGCTGGGGTTGTTCTCCTTGGAACAGAGAAGGTTGAGAGGAGATTTGATAGAGATATTCAAAATCATGAGGGGTCTAGACAGAGTAGATAGAGAGAAACTGTTCCCATTGGTGGAAGGGTCAAGAAACAGAGGACAGAGATTTAAGGTGATTGGCAAAAGAACCAAAGGTGACATGAGGAGAAACTTTTTCACGCAGCGAGTGGTTATGATCTGGAATGCACTGCCCGATGGGATGGTGGAGGCAGATTCAATCGTGATTTTTGAAAGGGAACTGGATAAGTACTTGAAGGAAAAAATTGCAGGGCTACGGGGAAAGGGTGGGGGAGTGGGACTAGCTGGATTGCTCTTGCAGAGAGCCGACATGGGCTCGATGGGCCGAATGATCTCCTTCTGTGCTGTAACCATTCTAGGAGATATTCTGATAGCTTAGAGCTAATCATATGGTAACTTGCTTAAGTAAATTTTTGGTTTGTTTTACTTTTCCTTCCAAATTTCTCTGGTCTCCTTATGACAGAAGTCATTCGTGATGAGATAGAATTGCACATGCACCAGTCTTCCTCCAGTATCTCACCCATGGGTGGTGGAAGGCTATTTAACCATGATTGGCATCACAGCTGAACCAGATTCTATCCTGACCTGACATTAACACGTGTACATTTCCAAGCCAGGGTCATTCCATCGGGAGCAGGAAACCTGACAGACCTTTGGTCTCACTGATCCAGGAGAGCTGAGGCCAATTATAGCTCCTTGACCAAGTCCCCTGGTCAGATGAGCTAACTCGCTGCAGACCAGTGATCAAACCTGGTATCTTTGAGTACCAGAATAAACACTGCACATAACACAGGAGTTACTGATGGAGTTGTTGGTCTGTGGTATTTGTACAGTTGAGATATTCCCAATTTATACCAGAGACTTGGGGGAAATTTTCCTCCACCAAATTCGGCGAGGATTGCAACAGAAAAAAAGGGGTGAAATGGGGCAGTGAGACTGACCAGCACCTCACCTCCCTGACCGGGACTTCCTTCCCCCTCTCCCTGCCACTCCTTCTCCACAGGCAAATGGCGTTGGGGGTGGGAGCGGGCAGGGCCCAGTCCCTGGCGAATTTCCCTCGGGTTATCTGTGTTTGCAGTGTCGAACTGTGGCTCAGTAGTATCACACTTGCCTCTGAGTCAGTAAAGGTTGTAGGTTTGAGCCCCACTCTAGTGCCTTGAACACAAAATCCAAGCTGACTCTCCCGTGTAGTAGTGAGGAAGTGCTGCACTGTCAGAGGTGCCGTCTTTTGAAGACAAGCAGGGGAGTTCTGGTCAATATTTATCCCTCAACCAACATCACTAAAACAGATTATCTGGTCATTTATCTCATTGCTGTCTGTGGGACCTTGCTGTGCATAAATTGACTGCCGCGTTTCCTACATTATAACAGTAGCAATACTTCGTTGGCTGTAAAGCATTTTGAGATGTCCCGAGATTGTGAAAGGTGCTGTAGATATGCAAGTTCTTTCTTTGTATTGCAGCAGCTTCCCAGGGCTGCCACGGGGAGGGTGGTGGTAGGTCCAGAGAAGCAGTACTCCCAGCGAGGGACAGGTCCTAGTAGCGACCTCCTCGCCCTCCATCCCACTCCCAACACTTACCTGCTGAAGGCCCCAGTCTCAGACGAGGCCTTCAGCAGGACACCTCCTCCATTCTTTGGGGAACTTCTGCCCTCCCGAATCTTCTGGAGCTACAGCACTGCCCGGACCCTCTGCCCTTGCACTGTCGAGCTCCCTCTTGGCGGGAATTCCTAATGATGCTCTCACCCAGGAAAACGGGTCGGGCTGGGGGAGATAATGAGGGGTGGGCAGAAGTCCCGCCCCCCTCCAGAGGAGAAACCCCTCCTTAAAGCGCATCTGGAGTGACTGGGCATTCTGAGTGATGTACTGAGTGGCCACTAACACTAAGACTCAGTGGGGCTGATTTTCACTTGAGAAAAGCCTGGGTAAGGGACTAAAGATAGGGTCAGTAGCCTCACCACCACATTAACCCCGACGACCGGCCTGAGGTAACTTGCACAGAGGACCTACCGCTGGACGGTCGAAACGCCAGCCTGAAACAAGCGGTCGGCCTCTTTCCCATTCAAATCAGGGTCCTAATGGTGTAACTAGGATCCCGATTGTCATTTTAAGGGTCACATGGGCGGAGCTTGCGACGTGAACCCTCCCGCCCACGTGTACCGGCATCCAATCAGGAAACAGCCAGAAGCATTGATTGTTTTCCTTTGTTGTGGAGGTGGAAGGAGCCTGAGAGCTCGTCGTCCTGGCCTAGCAGCCATTCAGTTGTATCAAACCGCTAGAAATAACAGACGGCAGCAGTTCCAGAAGTAGGCACCACCACCTTTTCAGGGCAAGTCGGGACAGGCAATAAATACAGCCTTGCCAGTGCCACTGAGAATGAATTAAAAAAAAACAAAAGGAGAGATGGAAAAAATAGCGCAACGGAGACGGAAGGAGGCTGGAGGCTCGAGCTAACAGATAACAGCACTGAACGTTCCAAGAGCCTGCTTTATGTATAGCTCCCAAATTTGATGATTGCATCCCTTTAAATAAAGAGAAGTCAAAAGTCAACTCAAAAATGAGGCACAACAGGTTACGTTGAACCTCAGTCTAACACATTCTGCGGCTACAACCAGCCATCGCGGTAAAGGTTGGTCTTAGTTACATTATGGTCACTGGAGGAGCTGATTTGACAGCCTGCATGAATTTTATAATAATAAAAGGCGCAATTAAATGTGGATCTCTACTAAAGGATGCAAAATTATAGAGAAAACCGCCCAGTTCCTAGAATCGCGTGCAGTTTGTCGTATCATAGGCAAGAAAACCCATCCTTATCAATCACACCAGCTGTCTGCGGTTTGAGAGGAGGCCTGGTCACACAAAAGTGAAAATGGAAAATAAAGACACATTTTGGGCTATAGTCTCCACAGCAGTTTGGGTAAAATAGAGAGAGGCCGGACAGGCTGAAGATGGGAGAGTGGAAAGATGTTGATGCTGCCTGACCTGCTGTGTGTTCCCAGAATTATCTGTTTCAGTTTCATATTGCCAGTTTGTTGCTTTTATTCACCATTTAGCTAAACACTGTTGTGAATTATCTCTTTATTTCTGCACACAAAAATCTAGGTCTGTCCGAGTCCTCAATCTGCTCCCACATTCTGGAGGTTCTTCTAACACCAGGGCAGGACACAGAAAGAAAGAACTTGCATTTATATAGTATCTTTCATGTCCTCAGGATGTCCCAAAGCACTTCGAGCTAATGAAGTACTTTTTTGAACCGTGGTCACTGTTGTAATGTAGGAAAAGCAGCAGTCAATTTGCACACAGCAAGGTCCCACAAACAGCAACAAAGCAAATGGCCAGATAATCTGGGTTTTTTGAGCATGTTAGTTGGCCAGGACACCAGACCCGAGAGGGCAGTGGGGCCTCAGTTTAACGTCTCTTCCGAAAGACGGCACTTCTGACAATGCAGCACTCCCTCAGTACTGCACTGAATTGTCAGCCTCAATTGCTCAAGTCTGTGGCTTAAACCCACAACCTTCTGACTCAGAGGTGAGAGTGCTACCCACTGAGCCACAGCTGACACCCAAAGAAACAACTAGTCCAATAGGCGAGCCCTCTCTCGCCTCTACCCTCCCTTCCTTGTCTCTGTTTTATCGATGCCATCACACTCACTGCTTCTCGACTGTGTTGACCCGCAGGCTCCCTCCTCTCCCTACATTCAGTGTTGAAACCAAGACCCCGCACCTCCTCCGTACTAAATGTGTAAATTGAAAGTTACCGCTGAGTAATTTCAGTCGATCATCATAACGCCAAGTTCATAGGTTTGTAGCACTTGTACTGAAATGCCTCCTTATGAGTTAAATATTGAATAGCAACTTATATCACATGGGCTCATCGCATTGAAGTTCAGTAAGTTCTAGTTAACTTCACGTCGTGCGAGTAACTTCATACACATTCCTGTAGCTTAATGCTTCATTCATTTGTACATGATCTTCCCCAATTAAAAACTCATGATGCTCAGAGCCAGCTGGGTTCTTGAGCTAGATAAATAGTTGTGTTGTTCCTCAGGTTAGATACATCTGTTATGTGATTACATTTTTCCTTTCTTTTACAGATGTGTTTCTGTTTTCTGATTGATATCTGCCCAGTGGTGCTCAGCCATTTTGCTAAGTGCTTATGGGTAATCCTGCCACCTACTGTATGGAGGCGGAGGAGGAGCAGAGGCCACAGTTGTCCAATCCCATCAGAGATACTAGACTGCAGTCAACACTATCCCACCGAGTGGGTGTACTGCCAATGTATGAAGTACCTCAACATGTCCAAGGGTGAGGTTCTGATGGTTACAGGTCTGTCACTGGTACTGGTGAGAGTAATTGGCTTTGATGAATTAAGAAAGAAAGAAAGAAAGAACTTGCCTTTTTTATAGCATCTTTTATATCTTCAGGATGTCTCAATACTTTTGAGTCATCGATGTTACAAGTGGTGCTTAGTATAAAGAACGAAGAAAGAAGGAAGAATGACCTCAGGACGTCCCAAATGGCTTTACAGCCGTCAAAGAACTTTTGAAGTGTAGTCACTGTTGTAATGTAGGAAACGCGGCAGCCAAATTGCGCACAGCAAGGTCCCACAAACAGCAATGAGATAAATGACCAGATAATCTGTTTTTAATTATGCAAATTGAGAGATAAATGTCGGCCAGGACACTGGGGAGAACTCCCCTGCTCTTCTTTAAATAGTGCTATCGGATCTTTCACATCCACCTGATGGGACAGAGGGAGCCTCGTGTGTTGCCTTGTCTGAAAGACGGCACCTCCGACAGTGCAGCACTCCCTCAGTACTGCACTGAAGTGTCAGCCTGGATCATGTGCTCAGGACTCTGGAGTAGCACAGTTTATTGATTAAACGATATTGCAGGAGTGTGATTTTTCCAGTTGTACATTGGTACCAGTAGGGAAATTAATCCTGGGGCCATCGCTTCCAGACTCTTCACTAGGCTTTCACCTTATCATTAGGGAACTCCACTCCTAAATGGTTAAAGTATAATACCAAGCAAAATGTTCAACAGTAATGTTCACATTAGTACGGTAAATATTTCTAATTCTTTTCTGTCTTTGTTCTCAGTTCCCATTCATATTCAAGATTCTTCCCTTTGTATTTTTAATGATTTAATTAAGCAGTTCACCACAGCAACCGCACCCAATTCCGAGGACTCATACGGAACTCCACACAAGACGGACAGACAGCAGCCCCACTTTAACAAGCAGTTCCAAGCAATCATTTGCCTTCCCCTCCCCTCTCACCGAATCTCTTCCTTTTTTTTGCCCCTTCGTGCTGTGTTACAGTTCCGCAGGCATCGCCCAAGTAACCATCCTTCGGGTATGGGTCTGGGCAGTGAGTGGCGGTGGGAAACTGACTGCAGAGGGTTCACAGAAGAGCCTGTCCTGGTCAAAAACACAGCGTTCCGGCGAAACAAGCAGGAGCGGGCATCCTGCCTGATTTCATAGAATTATAGAATCATAGAAAGGTTACAGTATGGAAGGAGGCCATTTGGCCCATCAAGTCCATGCAGGCTCTATGCAAGAGCAATCCAGCTATTCCCACTCCCCCGCTCTATCCCCGTAGCCCTGCAAATTTTTTCCTTTCAAGTACTTACCCAGTTCCCTTTTGAAAGCCGTGATTGAATCTGCCTCCGTTCCCCCCTCGGGCAGTGCATTCCAGGTCCTAACCACTCGCTGCGTGAAAAAGCTTTTCCTCATGTCGCCTTTGGTTCTTTTGCCAATCACCTTAAATCTCTGTCCTCTGGTTCTTGACCCTTCCACCAATGGGAACAGTTTCTCATCTATTCTGTCTAGACCCTTCCTGATTTTGAATACCTCTATCAAATCTCCTCTCAACCTTCTCTGTTCCAAGGAGAACAATCCAGTCTTCTCCAGTCTATCCACGTAACTAAAGTCCCTCTTCCCTGGAATCATTCTAGTAAATCTCTTCTGCACCCAATTTATTTTTCCTTTCCCTTGCTCAAGGGCACTGTGGCCAATTGTAGAAGCCAACTACTGGGTCGAACAAACTCAGGACAGGAGCAAATTGTTTGTAATGATCGGCACCACATTGGGTCGTGCCTTCCCTAAATGAGCCATAGGGGCCGCTGAGGCAGCGTGAGTGACTGGCAGGTATAAGTCGGCCTTTGAACCTTGGGGTTCAGTAATAGGCATAGACTGTATAAAGGACGGGCTTGCTGTTTACCATTTCACTCCAACAAACAAACAGAAAAGCTCTGTGACAACTGTTAGAGCAGAGAGAAGCAGCTAAAAGCACGGCATGCTATTCTTGGACAGCAAAATGGAAACATCTCCTTTGTCGTGGGAATGACTGCCGAGCCACAGGTATATTATTGAACATGTATATTAGAGATGGGAGTGAGAAAAAGAGGAAGAGAATTGCATATACACACTGGGGGTGACACTGTACAGGAAAGGTACACACTCCAAGGCAGCATACCATTGTAAGTAACAGGTATTTTTATTAAGTTTACGTCCTATACAATAGGAAAGCAGTCAATAAATGGGAAGGATGGAAGAAGAAGGAAGAGAGAATGAGAAGTGGGAGATGCCCTGAACAAGATCCCACCTAATGGGAGAGAGAATGCTCCTGGATCGAGAAGGGCCAGACCAACGGGAAAAGGGAAGACCATCTCGACCCATGCGTCACGTTGTTAATGAGTCACCACAGCAAGCCGACTCTCCATTAGTGCAGTTGATATAACCGCTTCCATGGTAACCAGTCCACCCCCCCCCCCCCCACTTATTGTTTGGGATTTTTTTTCTCATTCTATGTCTCCCTGGTCCAGAAAAAGACTTGCATTTATGTAACACCTTTCATGTCCTCAGGACATCCCAAAGCACTTTACAGCCAATGAATTACTTTTTGAAGTGTAGTCACTATTGTAATGTAGGAAACACAGCGGCCAATTTGCACATAGCAAGGTCCCACAAACAGCAATGTGATAATGATCAGATAATTGATTTTGGTTGAGGGATAAATATTGGCCAGGGCATTGGGGAGAACTTCCCTGCTCTTCTTTGAAATAGTACCATGGGATCTTTTACATCCACCTGAGAGGACAGGTGGGGCCTTGATTTAATGTCTCATACTGAAAGACAGCACCTCTGACAGTGGAGCACTCCCTCAGTAGTGCATTGGAATGTCAGCCTATATTTTGTGCTCCAGCTGCTAGTGTGGGACTTGAACCCACGACCTTCTGCCTCAGAGGCAAGAGTGCTACCACCGAGCCCCGGCTGACGTCTTCGACAGTTAATTAACCATGTTCGCCCAACGTTGCTCTGTAACTCACGCCCTCGGGTAACTCACCCTTTTGATGATGGCCTCCATTAGATGACTTGCATTTGAATCTAACGCGCGACGAATGCCACCGGCAGTTTGACATATTAATGCAGTTAATCACTCAGACCGGAATGGCCCAACATGCTTCCAAAACAATGCCAAGTGCACAGTTTCTGCCCAGCCCATCCGAACCTTAATGTGCCCAAATAATGTGATGACACAACCACTCAGGAATGGCACCACCACATTACAATACTTTCAAACCAGATTTTCTTGCTTGTGAGCAAGACAAAGAAAATAGACTGTTAGCATGTGGTCTATGTTTGAAGAAGTCTAAAATAAAATGCCAGTTTCAAGGTATATTTTATAAAAATCATTTGTTTTTAGCCCTCGTGTTCCATAAATGACATCACCAGCTTTATGTTATCACCCCCCGGCGATGAGTATATAGCTATGGAGGAGGCATTGTCTTTTAGGTCCACCAACGCCTCAATTTTTAAAATTCTCATCCTGTGTTCAAATCCCTCCATGGCCTCGCCCCTCCCTATATCTGACCTCCTTCAGCCCTACAAACCTCCGAGAATTTGCATTCCTCCAATTCTGGCCTCTTATCCATCTCCCATTTCCTTTGCTCCACTATTGGTAGACGTACCTTCAGCCATCTAGGTCCTAAGTTCTCGGCTTCCCTCCCTAAACCTTTCCGCCTCTCTACCTCTCTCTCCTCCTTTACGACTCTACTCTTTGACCAAGTGTTTGGTCATCTGTCCTAATGTCTCCTTCTTTGGCTCGGTTTCAATTTTTGTCCGATAACGCTCCTGTGAAGCATCTTCGGACTTTTTTTTACTACGTTTTAAGGCGCTATATGTATGCAAGTTGTTTTTTAATGGAGTTCTCACCGATGATATGTCAGCGAAGGAGTGGAGGGGCCTTGGGGAAATTCCACCCCTATTGTTTTTTTCTTTGACTGAACTATAGGCAGACGAAGAAGTGACGGAAAGCATAACTGCTTCAGATAGAAATGTTCCATACCATGAGACCATGGGTCCTAACACATCCAACATCAGAGGGAGCAGGACTGAGGCAAACTGAGAAGTTCTGGTCATTGTTAATCTGTAGAGCAGTATCACTGGGTATGGGCACAGAGCAAAAGGAGCAGGTCTGCAGCACAAATATTGCTATGAGCCCAGCAGATGAATAAATAAACATACTGATTTGTGGAGCTGCAATTTTAGGGCTTAATTGGCTAGGTCAAGAGCAAAACCTGTTCAAGATCTGGAATCGGTCTAAGCAGTTCACTGTAATTAAATATTTCATTAGGGGCCCAGACACCATTCCAGCTGCTGACAGGTAGATATTCACGATCGGTCCAAGATTTTTTAATTGCAGCTCTCAACGGAAGATGTTACATGAACCAATTACGGCACATCAAAGTGTCTCCACATACCGACAATACCAGGGAAAACTTGGAGAATGAAAACCGGAATTTATAGAACCTTTTCAAGTGGTTCTATACCATAGCGAGGATTACTGGATTACTACAATAGTGACATTGAGAAGCTGCCTGATTTTTCTCAACTTTACCAAATGTTGAAACGTTTTACTTGAAATACGAGGGTTGTATTTGCTTCAATTTTTGCATTAAAGTCCGTGCTAGAAGTGATGCAATTACAAGAGAATCAGGTGCGTTTAAGAAAAGAACTCGTGTTCTAAAACTTGAAAGTGTGCATCATTTCTTCTGCTACAGAAATGTGACTACAAGGTCACTGACACAAATAAAACATTCCTTTGATTCTGAGGAAGTCCTGGGAGCACGTTTTCCATTGTGAACTGCGATAGTTTACGGCTTGCAGCAGTGCTGAAGCAGTTATCACTCTGAGAAACTGAAGAAACCCCCACATTAAATCCACAGTATGTACCTATGACATGCAAAAAAATCTTATAATGTCCCACCAACACATTTACCGTCCCATTGGTATACTTTACAGTTAAAAATCATGGACGCCATATTGTCACATATATAAATGCCAAGAGGGTAGTGATGAGCCCATATAAAACCTCAATAAGATCTCAGTTAGAGTGCCATGTGCAGTATTGGGCTCCACACTATAGGAAGGATATTGAGGCTTTAGAGAGTTTACAACCGCGGATTCACAAAGATGTTGCCTGGTTTGAGGAAATACCAAATACGAAAAAAGACTTGAAAAACTGAGTCTTCTTTCACTAAAACAATGCAGATTATTGGGTGATATGATAGAAGTGTTTAAAATTATGAAAGGAGGGCACAGAGTATGTTGCAAGTGAGTGACCAGGGTCCCCGACCTCCTCCAGTCCTCCAATAAACTGCGCCATTTGCCTTTTGAGGGCCCTTAATCCTTTCTTCTGATGTGCCCCGCCACCGATTGCCCTCCTGGGCCTTACATTTTATTTGGCTTTAAGGGGAAAAGGATTAACCCGGTTAATTAGAAATAGAGCAAATTCAGTTATTTGTACGCATGACATTTCTTACATTGCAAGAGTCCATTTCGCCAGAGCAACAAACATTTCATTTTTCAGTGTTTGCAAAGCTCGTTTTTGTAGCCACACATTGTATTTCATTCATAAAATTGTACACATTACAGCTCAACCATCAAATAAACACTCTTCACCCATATTTACAGGAGGTAAATTTGCTCAGTCACCATGTTTAATTCATAAATTCCATTCAAGTCACAATTGTAAATTCCACCGGCAAACAAGCCCCTTTTTAAACAGTGGAATTTTCTTCACTTACTTTAACTACTTCTTCAGCTGGTGGAGCCTTTTGTCGATCTCCTCCCCGGTGGTAGGACCAGAGTTCGTGCTGCAACACCCCCTTTGGTGGGAGGGTGTAATTACAGCGTGACAAGTTTACATAGGCAACTTCCATTATAAATGTGGACATAGGAATTTATAAAGGAAAAAGGTGACAGGAAGTATTTTTAAAATATATTACAGATAGGTAGATAGAGGCAGAGTACAATTCTGATTAATATAGTATCATTCCAGTGGCTCTTTCTCCCATCTCTGTTGTCCTCATAACGAGTGTGCTGTTTAGACACAATTTAGAAGGTAAAAGGTCTTTATTGAAGGTAATTGCCAGATTATTCTGCCAATGGTATTCAATTCAGAGCCAACAAGTAAGATAGGCAGACGACTTTAAATTCAATTGACTAAAATCTACAAAAAGAAGGGTTATTACCCTTAATCGTTGCCTTCAGCAACCTACTCCTGTAAGAGCTTTCATTGAGTCCTATTGTTTCTCTCTGTGTTTTCCCTTCTCCACTTAATTGATTTTTCCCACAATGGTGATAGATTTAAGTTGGAACACCTCTTAACACTTCAATCCAGCTTAACATTAATGTTCAAATTGTCTCCTGCATAGATGCTGAGTTAGGGGGGAAAGGGAGATCGACTGCCCTCTTCCCCCGTTAATATTGGGGTACAATTTGCAGTGGCTCCCTTGTGCATTTGTCTTTGTCCTCCATTGGATCATGAAATTCAAACCAAGGGGCCCAATTTGAATTTTGTGCCCAAACTCAATTTGAATTTTATGCCCAAGTGCTTGGAAATGAGGTGGGCCCTCATGTATGGGCCTCAACTCTCGAAATTTACCGCCCCCGAGCTATATATAGCGTCTTTAGTTAAATGTCCCAAGGTGCTTCACAGGAGTGTTATCAGACAAAATTTGACACTGAGCCACCTAGAGTGGTTAGTATCTGGAATGCACTGCCCGAGGAGGTGGTGGAGGTAGATTCAATCATAGCCTTCAAAAGGGAACTTGAAAGTAAAAAATTTGCAGGGCTATGGGGAAAGGACAGGGGTGTGGGACTAGCTAGATTGCTCTTGCGTAGAGCCACCACAGACTCGAAGGGCCAAATAGCCTCCTTCCGTTCTGTAACCTTTCTATGATTCTATGACTCTATAGAGAGATATTAGGACAGGTGACCAAAAGCCTGGTCAAAGAGGTAGGCTTTAAGGAGCGACTTAAAAGAGAGAGGTGGAGAGGCAGAGAGGTTTAGGGAGGGAATTCCAGAGCTTAGGGCCTAGGCAGCTGAAAGGTCGGCCACTAATGGTGGAGTGAAGGAAATCAAGGATGTGCAAGAGGCCAGAATTGTAGGAGTGCAGAGATCTCGGAGGGCTGTAGGGCTGGAGGAGGTTACAGAGATAGAGATAACAACCCCAGCCCAAGCAATCAAAGACGGTCTCTTCAAATTGTACCTCAATATTAACATTGGGGGGTACAGTTGTGTCAAGTGTTCCTTTTAAATCAGCACTGAAACAAAAACAATACAAACACCAAAGGTTTTTGCTCCTCCCAACATTAGACTGGACTGAAACGTTTACGAACATACGAACATACGAATTAAGAGCAGGAGTAGGCCATTCGGTCCCTCGAGCCTGCTCTGCCATTGATAAGATCATGGCTGATCTGATTGTGACCTCAACCCTACTTTCCCGTCTACCTACTATAACCTTTGACTCCCTTGTTAATCAGGAATCTATCTAACACAGCTTTAAAAATATTCAATGACCCTGCCTCCACCACTCTCTGGGGAAGGGAGTTCCACAGACTCACAATCCTCAGAGAAAAAATTTCTCCTCATCTCCGTCTTAAATGGGAGACCCCTTATTTTTAAACTGTGGCCACTAGTTCTAGTCTCTCCTACAAGGGGAAACATCCTCTCAGCATCTACCCTTTCTAGTCCCCTCAGGATCTTATATGTTTCAATAAGATCACCTCTCATTCAACTCTAATCCTTCAACACGTCATATATAAGACATGTAGCCTAACCTTGATGGGTCGTTTGTCATCCTTTTACCGGCTTATATTTGGGCAATGCTTCGGGAATGTAAGAGGCTTTGTCATTTTGGATGTAATATCATAATTTTATTCTTAGCTTAGAATGCCACCCCGCCCTGCATAGCCTACAGGTAGTGTCTGCATGTTGAAAATATGACAGCACACCTGTATGCCTCATCCATGCACTTATCCCTTATATAAGTGAAATCTAATAACCTTGATTAAACTTGGCATAGAAATACCTGCTGTGGATACCTGAAGTCCAAAACCTTGTTAGTATTTGATAAATATTTGGGGACAATATCTGTTTGTAACCCTGGTTTGAACCTGTGATTCCTCCAGCTGGTCAGGTCCAGATCTCGCTGGCACCTGAGCGAGGTAGTGGGCAGCGGCTGGGTACTCCCTCACAATGGACAGCCAGATGGTCAATCATCTCGGGCTGCAATCAAACCAAGGGCTGGTTACGGAGCAGCATTGACAGAATTCTGAGAAGAGCAGATCACCCATCTCCCCCTCCCACCCGGACAGTACTGAGGAGGAACTATAAAGAGGGGAGAAACGGACAAAAGAAAGGGGGAATATAAAATGGTTGTCATGGAAGCAGTAATCTCAAAGTGCACCTATTTACATGGAGTATCATCTTTGTCTGGTGACTATTAATTACTGATCATCAATTAAGGAGATGTATGTGCACCATGAGTTTTATTACACCAGGTCCTGTGAAGAGGGGGAATCTTGCTCTCACTCTGTTGAGACCCATCCAAAGCCCAGTCTTTGAGAATCCTTTTCCCATTGGGTTCTAGTTTTGTGCAATCTATTTGTGTGCATTCATTTCCTATTGCTATCTGCGATCATTTAGATTTTTCATCAGCAGCTGAGGTACAGAATAGTGAGGACTGAGCAGAGGGCCGAGCAGGTTTGCTTTGGGCTTTATTTCATTTCACACACCATCGGACTCCGGCGTTCAAAATTATATGGGGTTTTGATAGAGTAAATAAGGTGAAACTGTTTCCACTTGGTTGGCAACCAGAGGACACAGATTTAAGATAATTAGCAAAAAAAGCCAGGGGGGAGATGAAGAGAAGTTTTTTTACGCAGCGAGTTGTTATGATCTGGAATGCGTTGCCTGAAAGGGTGGTGGAAGCAGATTCAATAGTAACTTTCAAAATTGGATATCATAGAATCATACAGTACAGAAGGAGGCCATTCAGCCCATCGTGCCTGTGCCAGCTCTTTGAAAGAGCTGTCCAATTAGTCCCACTCCCTTGCTCTTTCCCCATAGCCCTGCAATTTTTTCCTTTTCAAGTATTTATCCAATTCCCTTTTGAAAGTTACTATCGAATCTGCTTCCACCGCCCTTTCAGGCAGTGCGTTCCAGATCATAACAACTCGCTGCCTTAAAAAATGTTACGCTTGAAAATGAAAAATTTGCAGGGCTATGGGGCAAGAGTGGAGAGTGGGACTAATTGGATAGCTCTTTCAAAGAGCCAGCACAGGCACGATGGGCCGAATGGCCTCCTTCTGTGCTGTAAGACTCTATGATTCTATAATAATCAAATCTCTTTTTTTATATATATCAGTAAACCAATCTCTGGAAATGTTATTTCCAAAAAGAGCAATAGTTTGATGAATGAACATCACAGATGTTCCAATAGGCAGATTCTAAAAAATTAATTTAAAAAGATTACATTATGTGATGGGATATGTATTAAAAGAGGGACTTTACTGCTGGATAAAAATAAATTATTATAATTTATTTATATTTTCATAAAAATGTTTTAAATGATTTAGAACTTGTTATAATGACTTTCAGTAAAGTGCAATAATGACCTCCATTTTGAAGGCTTTGCCTCTTGACTCATAAGTACAAGTGAGGGAGGCCATTTGTCTCATTTAATTCATCCTTCCTCTAATTTTTTTAAAATTCGTTCATAAGATGTGGGTGTCACTGGCAAGGCCGGCATTTATTGCCCATCCCTAATTGCCCTTGAGAAGGTGGTGGTGAGCCGCCTTCTTGAACCACTGCAGTCCGTGTGGTGAAGGTTCTCCCACAGTGCTGTTAGGAAGGGAGTTCCAGGATTTTGACCCAGCGACGATGAAGGAACAGCGATATATTTCCAAGTGGGATGGTATGTGACTTGGAGGGGAACGTGCAGGTGGTGTTGTTCCCATGTGCCTGCTGCCCTTGTCCTTCTAGGTGGCAGAGGTTGCGGGTTTGGGAGGTGCTGTCGAAGAAGCCTTGGCAAATTGCTGCAGTGCATCCTGTGGATGGTACACACTGCAGCCACAGTGCGCCAATGATGAAGGGAGTGAATGTTTAGGGTAGAGGATGGGGTGCCAATCAAGCGCCAGGCAATGATCATCTGCTTTCTCCTGGATGGTGTCGAGCCTCTTGAGTGTTGTTGGAGCTGAACTCATCCAGGCAAGTGAAGAGTATTACATCACACACCTGACTTGTGCCTTGTAGATGTTGGAAAGGCTTTGGGGAGTCAGGAGGTGAGTCACTTGCTGCAGAATATCCAGCCTCTGACCTGCTCTTGTAGCCATAGTATTTATGTGGCTGGTCCAGTTAAGTTACTGGTCAATGGTGACCCCCAGGATGTTGATGGTGGGGGATTCAGTGATGGTAATGCCGTTGAATGTTAAGGGGAGGTGGTTAGACTCTTTCTTGTTGGAGATGGTCATTGCCTGGCACTTGTCTGGCGCGAATGTTACTTGCCACTTATCAGCCCAATCCTGGGTGTTGTCCAGGCCTTGCTGCCTGCGGGCATGGACTGCTTTGTTATCTGAGGGGTTGCGAATGGAACTGAACACTGTGCAATCATCAGTGAACATCCTCATTTCTGACCTTATGATGGAGGGAAGGTCATTGATGAAGCAGCTGAAGATGGTTGGGCCTAGGACACTGCCCTGAGGAACTATATACCTGAATACCAATAGTTCCCCCATCTCACTCCATCCAACTGCCTCACGAATGCCTTGTGACCTTTCTGTGCACTGCGCCCAAGGTTCCAGTGACCAATCAGAAAGCAGTGTTCAAGGTGAGGCCTTACCAGACCACAGTGACGCTTCAGCCTTGTACTTGAGTGATCTGGCCATCTAGCTCGGAGTTCTGTTGACGTTGTTATCCACTCTCACTCCCAAATCTTCTTCAGTCTTTCTTCTAACCAGTTCGACACCATTCATGAGGTATATCCCTCATTTTTTCTTCCACTGTATTGAATTTCATCCGTCATAGTTTTGTCCACTTGCAAATTTTGTCTCGGTCCTTTACTGTTTCAACAGATTTAGCTACCACCCCTAATTTAAGATCAACTGTGAATTTTCACCAACTTGCATTGCATTGTATTTCTGGATCTAGGTCACTAATTTTAGGTTAGAAGCATCTTAGGGTCCAGCTCCAATCCCTAGGGCACTCCACTCAGTACAGCTCCCCAGCCCAACACCAATCCCCTAACCAGTGTTTGGGGCTTCCTTTCTTTCAGCCAGTTCTTCATTCATCTCCGAATTCTACTTGGAGCAAACCCACTGATACCCTTTAGTGCACGGCATAGAATCTTGAGAGAGGACGAGACCACATAACACGGGCAAGTGGGTGGATACAGAGAGACTATTTCCTCTGGTGGGGGAATCAAGAACAAGGGGACATAATCTTAAAATTAGAACCAGGCTTTTCAGGAGTGAAATCAGGAAGCACTTTTTAACACAAAGGGTAGTGGAAATCTGGAACTCTCTCCCCCAAAAGGCTGTGGATGCTGGGGGACAATTGAAGCTTTGGAAGATATGGCTCAAAGGCAGGTAAATGGAGTTGAGGTGCAGATCAGCCATGATCTAATTGAATGGTGGAGCATGCCCAAGGGGCTGAATGGCCTACTCCTGTTCTTAACGATCCCATGTTCCTCTGAATGCTTACACCTCTTCCGAGGGCTCGTATGTTCCCGGGTGACCCTGGAGCGGGATCATGCTGTGCCCACCCATTCGCTTCAAGCTTTTCTCAACCGGTGGGCACCACTGGACTGTCGGAATAGAATAACATTCTAAACCCGCACGCATTTTTTATTTGTTGTGAGTCGATTGTTTCACAGAGTCATAGAATCTTGCAGCACAGAAGGAGGCCATTCGGCCCATTGGGCCTATGCCAGCTCTTTGAAAGGCCTATCCAATTAGTCCCACTCCCCTGCTCTTTCCCCATAGCCCTGCAAATTTTTCCTTTTCAAGTATTTATCCAATCCCCTTTTGAAAGTTACTATTGAATCTGCTTCCACCGCCCTTTCAGGCAGTACATTCCAGATCATAAAAACTCGCTGCGTAAAAAAAATTCTCCTCATCTCCCCTGTGGCTCTTTTCCCAATTATCTTAAATCTGTGTCCTCTGGTTACCAACCCTCCTGCCAGTGGAAACGGTTTCTCCTTATTTACTCTATCAAAACCCTTCATGATTTTGAAATCGGTGGTGCCCTCCTTGTTTCAAACATAATACATCAGTGCCCCACTCCTCTAGGGCTCCTCTAAGTTTCTGAATTATTAACCCCACTGGAAATAGCTGCGATGCTTCTGCCACAATGAAAGCAAACAAGTCAATACGTTCGATAAGGAAAGGCTGCTTGATAAAATATTTATGATGCTAAAAAAAGAAGATATTCTTTTCAAAAATCAGCAGTTCTAAGGCTTTATTATAGCCAGATATAACAAGCAGGAAACATGGGTTAGGGGAAAAGGGAAGTTTTTAAAGAGGGAGCAAGGAATGGAATGAGTTGCTGATGATTTTGGACTCACCATGCTCTGATCGTGTGTTATTGATTCCAAAATTCTTTCAAAAGTTGCCTGCTTTAGAATAGTGCTGTGTGAGGAGGGTGTTAGGGATCAGTTTTCACGATGGAGTGATGCAGCTTGCAGGAACTGAGTGTGTTACGGCAAGGAAACTGCACAAGGCAGAATACCACAAGATCACAAAATAAATATGGGTGAGGAAGACCATTCTGCCCATCTTAGCTGCTGCTCTGTAGGAGTACTAATCTAGTGATGATGCTACTGGATTAGTAACCCAGAGACTGTGAGTTCAAACCCTATCTTAGGGCAGAAATTACAATCAATAAATCTGGTAAGCTGTGGGCTGACACCAGGAAAATGATCATGAAACCCAACTGGTTCACCAATGTCATTCAGGGGAGGAAACCTGCTGCTCTTGCCCAGCCTGGCCTACATGACCCACACAACATGGTTGACTCTTGGGCCAACCAGAGATAAGGGCTCTCTTCCCAGTATTACCCCATAACCCGAGGACATCTAAAAAATAGATCCTACAGTCCCTCCGTTGTGGAATTCAACAGTTGTCAGCCATGGCTCAGTAGTAGCACTCTTGTCTCTGAGTCCAAAGGTTGCGGGTTCAAGTCTCTCTCCAGAGACTTGAGCTCATAATCCAGGCTGACACTCCTGTGCAGTACTGAGGGAGTGCTGCATTGTTGGAAGTGGCGTTTTTTGGATGAGATGTTAAACTGAGGTCCTCTCTTCCCTGTCAGGTGGATGTAAAAGATCCCACAGCACTATTTGAAGAAGAGCAGGGGAGTTCTCCCTGGTGCCCTAGCCAATATTTATCCCTTAGATAATCTGGTCATTTATCTCATTACTGTTTGTGAGAGCTTGCTGTGTGCAAATTGGCTGCCGCGTTTCCTACATTACAACAGTGACTACACTTCAAAAGTACCTCATTGTCTGTAAAGCGCTTTGGGACATCCTGAGGTCGTGAAAGGCGCTATATAAATGCAAGTTCTTTCCTTCTTAACTGATTCTAGGATATTCTGCTGAACCTGAATGTAGTGCAGCTGAAGGATAAGCATGGCAAGGTCCTGAATGGAAGAGTGACAACTTTGGGAGTTGGTAGAAGGAAGGCAGCGAGGTCTGATTATGATTAAAAAGTCCTTAGGAAGGAAATGTTCCTATTTATTGAAAAGAAAACTCTGATTCTAAACTTTCCAAACCCTTTACCAAACCTTGCTAAGCTGTTATTAGTGCAGTTAATGTTAGCTACCGATTCCTTTTGACTTAACATGTTGCATATGTTACTGTACACAGTGGGTAGAAGCTAACAGTTCACTGGGACTGATTGGTTCTTGTGTTAGCTCCAGCACATGTCTGCTATTACTGGGTGAGCTGTCTGTACACTAAAGGACGGGCGACGATATTTGAGAGCGAGGCAAACGTATGCTGGTGATAGAGGGAAAGGAATTAAAGGGGCACCGTCTTCATGAATAAATGTTTGGCAAATCAAAAAAAGTGGAGCCAGGTGGCTGGATTTGGCACAAGTTTGACAATCTTACTCTGGGAACTCGCCATGAGGGCTGATGTGGAAAAGGGAAACTTCAAACTGCTGCAGTAACGGTCGCTGCCAGTACATAGTTAAGGTCAGCAGGCCATTCGACTGAAGGAAGCATCGCTGTTTGAGCCAAGTCGTGTCCTTGCACACGAGTTACCACCAGGAGTTGCTGGATCATGATAACAAACGTGACTTCTAGCTGATAGTCCCCCTGGGGGATGCTGAGGCTAATTGTGGCCATCTGCTACTGTTACCACGACTGACATCAGCTAATTCAGCAAAGACTGGGGATCGAATAAGGACCCTCCAGGTTTGCATGACTCAGGCAGTAAACTTGCTGAGCCATCAAAGGCACATCGTTGGGACAAAATAGAAGGAGTGGTGCACGCAAGGGTCTTGAACCTGCGGCCCCTCGGCTCTCAATCAAAGCCCAGGAAGCTTAGTCCTACTCGGGCCTCCATTTCACATTCACTGGTTTGTCCTGTTTGAATTTTGTGGGCCTGGAGGTTTGTAAAGGACAAACCCTGAATCAGAACAGTTAGAATAAACAACTTGAGATATCTGGGTATTACTGGGACCAGGGATTCAATCGGGATGGTGTGTGATTTATTGGGGAACTCGGAGGTGATGGTGTTCCCATGCACCTGTTGCCCTTGTCTTTCTAGGGCACCCCTGTATGTTGTCTAGCATCTCAGATGGATGCAGCAGCTGTATAAATGGTGCACATGTTGCACACAGACCTTGTGTACATGCTATATAGACTGGATGGATAACACACACAGGACCCCCCCCCACTTACAGCCTCTTTTATCGCTTCCCGTCTGGAAGCCCCCTGACTGCTGGGGTGTAGAACCACAGGAGTTGGGTACCCTCCAGTACATTGCCCAAGAGGACATTCTTCAAGTGTCAACCTACAAATGCCCGTGGGCTATTCCACCATAGAAGGCATCCAACTAAGCCTGCCAAGTATTTTCAAATCACAGCCACATATGGGTACTTCCCAGCGGGAGTCAGCAATCAGAAAGAGGGACACTGGCTGATTCTGCCCCTTCCTAGCTCAGAGGTACTGAGACCAGTCGTAGTGGCCCAACTGTTACTCCAGCCCTTTAAACTGACTCAGCAGAAAGGCAGGTATCAAACCCAGGCCCTTCTGCTCTGTATGGCTTAGTACTACAATAGGCATCGCCTTTAACTACCAGGCCAGTGCTGGAGCTGGTGCCAGCTCTTTCACACCTCATACTGTATTTGATAGAGCGCTCCATCATGGTGTCAGCCGTGGCTCAGTGGTAGCACTCTTGCCTCTGAGTCAGTGGGTTCAAGTCCCAGTCCAGAGACTTGACCCCAAATCTAGGCTGATACTTCAGTACAGTACTGAGGGAGTGCTGCACAGTTGGCGGTGCTGCCATTCGGATGAGATGTTAAACAGTTTGCCCTCTCAGGTGGATGTAAAAGACCCCTTAGCACCATTTTGAGGAAGAACAAGGGAGCTCTCCCTGGTGTCCTGGACAATATTGATCCCTTGACCAACATCACCAAAGCAGATTATCTGCTTATTATTGTATTGCTGTTTGTGGGACCTTGCTGAATACAAATTGGCTGCAGTGTTTCCCTACATTACAACAGTGACTACACTTCAAAAGTACTTAATTGGCTGTAAAGCACACAAAGCACCTTGGGATGTCATGAAAGGTGCTATATAAATACAAGTTCTTTCTTTCAGTAAACTCTGATGGGACATTTAATAAATCTACGAATATTCTGCTCTTCGGCTAAAAATGAAATGGATTGCATTGAGCACAGCTGGTAATATATCCATTCTCCTGTGCGCAGGAGGTGAGGTTTCAGAGCCACAGCAGAGGTTGGTGCGTTAAAACTCGACAAATCCGCACTTTGCAGTTCACTATTGTGATTAAGTTGCAGGTTTTCTTTCCTGCGGCCTTTTTAATTTGTATTCTGCAATCCTCAGGGACTTCCAGTTTTTCTGCCAGTTGGCAAAAATAAAAGGCTCCCAGGCTGAGCTGAGTGTATATTTACTGAGTGTTTTATACAGTCACCCACCAATTAGAAGCATCTTTCCTGTATACACTTAATCTCAATTCCTTTTAATCAGGCATTTTTTGCCACGTGGACTTTCGATGTTAATTACACAGGTTCTGTCTCCAAAAGATGTCCTAAATATGATTCTATTTTGATTGCTGCGTTTCATCTTTTTTTCCTTCTTGTGCTTCCTCTCCTCCGCTGACATCACTGGCCCATGTCGGGGATTGGCTCAAGTGGCATGATCCTTACCCCTTTTACCTGATGCCCACACACCTTGATCTTTTCAATTTGGTCAAGGTGGTAAGTGAGAACTTGCCTGCTGCAGCCCTGGGGAGCTGAGCCTGATTGCAGCGCCCATGTGGGCCCTGGTTGAGATCGGTTAACTCTGGACAGCAACAAGAACTCGTGTTTATACAGCGCCTATAAAATAGTAAAAACATCCCAAACCGTTTCGCAGGAGCGTAATCAGACAAAATTTGACACCGAGCCACATCAGGAGATATTAGGACAGGTAGTCAATGAGGTAGGTTTTAAGGAGCAGCTTAAAGAAGGAGAGAGTGGTAGAGAGGCTTAGGGAGGGAATTCACATGGGAATAAGACTCATGAATGTGCAAAGTATCTCTGCTTTATCCTATAATTCACTGATCCGAATAATTCAACTGGAATTGGTTCACATGACCATGTGATTTATGTTTTCTTTCTACCTTTATAATTGCAGGGCTAATGTCGCGAAATTCCCTTATTTCGTTATTTGCTGTTTTCTCCAGGTCCTGAGCTGTCCTCCAGCCTCTCTGATTGTGTGTATGATGTCTTCAAATCGTGGAAAAGCCCAGCCTGTTTGCAGGTTGTGATACCGAACGCTAAAAATAGAACTGAGGATGAGAGCATTCTGACAGCTCTCAGGCATGATGTCACTACAATGGAGGCTCAACCTACCTTCTTGCTTGCAAATCGGAAATTAGCTGATTCAGGGGTGGTAAAAATGTGATTTATAGATAAGAGAAAGAACTTGCATTTATACAGCGCCTTTCAATGACCTCAGGATGTCCCAAAGCATTTCAGGGCCAATGAACGACTTTCGAAGTGTAGTCATTGTTGTAATGTCGGGGAACATGGCAGCCAATTTGTACACAGCAAGATCCCACAACAGCAATGAGATAATGACCTGTTTTAATGATGTAGGTTGAGGGATAAATGTTGGCCAGGACACCGGGGAGAACCCTACTCTTTTTTGAAATGGTGCTTTTACATCCATCATAGAGGACAGATGCAGCCTTGGTTTAACTTCTCGGCACCTCTGACTGTACAGCATTCCCTCAGTACTGCACTGAAGTGTTAGCCTGGATTATGTGCTCAAATATGAGGAGTGGGGCTTGAACACATGCCTTCTGACTTGGAGGCAAGACTGTTACCTTGTGACTGACCTTGTGAGTGGCATGAGAAATCAAACCTACATAAATCAACTACCCAGGGACTAGTCTGCAAGGTTTGCACTGGTTTGAATTCCTGGACCCAGGACAGATTGTCACTCAAATCCTCCTGCCACAGATGGGATGTGTTATGGCAGTTTCCAACAGATCGAGAGCATGGGTGGGGGTTGGGAGGGGAAGGGTCGGGAGCAGGGGGTGGTGTTAGGGCCTGTCAGGCCAGTCAGGGGTCCCGAACTAGATCAGTTCGGGACCCCTGACTGGGGGCCCCAAAGTAGGGGGCCCCAAACTAAACCTTTGGCCGAAGCCCCGGCCAGGCGAGCTCGACCCCTGGGACGAAGAAGGGAATTGCACGGCTCCTCACATATTGATCTTGGAGGGGGCGCAGATTCACCAGAATGATACTGAGGCTAAAAGAGTTAAATTATGAGGAAATAAACTTGGCTTGTATTCCCTTGAGTTTCGAAGGCTGAGGGTGATTTAATTGAGGTATTTGAAATGATAAAAGATTTTGGTGGGGTAGATACAGAGAAACTATTTCCTCTGGCGGGGAAATCCAGAACAATGGGGCACAATCTTAAAATTAGAGCTAGGCCATTTGAGTGAAATCAGGAAGCATTTTATCACGCAAAGGGAGGTGGAAATCGGGAATTCCCTCCTCTAAAAGGCTGTGGATGTTGAGAAATTGAAATTTTCAAAACTGAGATCGAGAGATTTCTGTTAGATAAGGGTATCAAAGGATATGGAGCTAAGGCGGGTAAATAGAGTTGAGGTACAGATCAGCCATGACCTGATTGAATGACGGAACAGGCTCGAGGGGCTGAATGGCCTACTCCTGGTTCTAAGTTGCTCTGTTCCTTCAGGCAATTGCTATGGAGCCAGCCCAAGGACCACCCGACACAGTTGAAATAAATCACTAGAATGATCAAACACAAATTTCAAAGTACGGGTCCAAGAGGTGAAGCTCAGTGCCAGCTGAGGCTGCCTTCAGTAAATCTCATGGGTTTATGGAGGACCAAATGCATTGGTTAATTTGATGTGATTTGAATCACAACTGAGGCATTAAGAAATGTGTGGATTAAAACATCTTACAAAGAGGAAGCGGAGAAAATCTGGAAAAAGACTTTTTCGAAGTATATAATCTACGTGTTGAGATAACTAGGGGAAAACAGTTCAAGGTTTAGAAAGTTCCTCACTGAAACACTAAACATTGGTGTTCAAGTTAACACTCAAATCAAGCTTTCGTCATCACGAGAAATGCAGGCATTTTAATTGTTAGATGTGGTTTCCTGAAGGTATACAATCGAGAAAATGAGCAGCAGACTCATCACTATGGATCCTCGTATTGCCAAAGAGGCCACTTTGGCCACAGTTGAGGGCAGTGCTTGCTGATAGTCAGGTTCATCTGTGTTCTGGGTGTGAAAGCAGATTTCAGGGTTGGTGGAGCAATGCAGGCCCTGGACTGGCATTGGACGCACTGAGGGGTGTAGGGCTCTGTCCAGGAGCTGACAGGTATGAGGTGGCTTCAGTTCGACGGAACTGCGGCTGACCTTTGGGGATCCTAAAGGTAGGTACGCATGACGGAGACCATTCGGCCCTTCCAGCTCATCCTTCCATATAGGTTGATTGGTGTGATGGATGATGATGGTAAACATGTGCTTGCCTACATCACAGCAGTCACTAAACATCAAAGACTAATTCATCACATAAAGCACTTCAAGACATGTCAACATGAATGGGTCACTGTTCAGTTCTATTCTTGGGGGAGGGGTCACTTTCCAGTTCTTTTCCTGACACTTGAATTTAAAACAAAACATGAAGGAGTTTAATTTCATTTGGGGAATGTGATATTCTCCCTGTGACTCTGGTGGGCTTTCTCCTTCTGATTACATTTAACCTGAAGCCTTCGAGACAGTATCACTGACACTAAACCCACACTGTAACAACACAAGTATTTTTATTAACCTGCCTCTTGGGAAGCTAAAAATAAACCAAAAGTCCATGTTTGATACCTAACTGAGATATTGTATGGAGGAGTGAGGCAGCCTGCCTTCAGATAGAAGATTGCTTTTAGCAGTGCAATATATCAAAGTTTATGAAGGAACAGGCATGTGTGAATCACTTTGCAGCGTTATGAGATGCCCCACGATCGATGTTTCCAAGAACAGCAGCTGCTACAATCAATCAATGATGTTCTGAAGAAACAGAAAGAAAGAGAAAACTTTTGCATTTATATAGCATCTTTCAAATCCTCAGGAAGTCCCAAAGCGCTTCACAACCAATGTAGTATTTTTGAAGTGTAGTCACTGTCGTAATGTAGGAAACGCGGCAGCCAATTTGCACACAGCAAGATCCCACAAACAGCAATGAGATAAGTGACCAGATTATCTGTTTTAATGATGTTGGCTGAGGGATAAATATTGGCCAAGACTCCCCTGCTCTTCTTCGAAATAATGCCACGGAATCTTTTACCTCCACCTGCGAGGGTAGATGGGGCCATGGTTGAACATCACTCCTCACCTGCCAGATTGCCATTTTATACCACCAGGACTGAGGGGGTGTCGAGTGGTACGAATGCCCGGTTGCTTTGTTTACCACTCTTGGTGAGGAATCAAGAGCTCACCTCCCCCGTATCTGAATTTTCACGCTGCTGCAGCCTGTCCTGAGTGAGATGTGACACCAATAGGAAAGCCCAGTGAATAGATGAGATCAATGGGCTTTTCTCATTCTCATTGAAAAATGGAACCATGGCAACATGGGGGTAAATTTCAGACTACATGCCAGTGGCAAAGAACCAGGCTGGTGGCAGGGAACATAACCCGCCAAATTATGCCTTGTAGGTGGGGTCGATGCCCCTTTCATACTCGTTAGTAGCCAAAGAAAGACAGCAGCAACGGCACTTCAAGCCTGCTCATTACTTATTGGAATATTTAAACCATGGTGGCTCAGTGTGTAAATGCACCATGCGTTGTGGCTGTTAGACACCAAGGCGGCCCCAGGTTTGATCCCGAGTCTGCACTGCATTGACTGATCTTCGTGAGGGCAAAACTCGGCCTCGGCGCCCCTGTTCCAGGGAGGCACAAAGAAATATGGTGCCCAAGAGAAATGAGCCATAAAGGTGACACGTCAGGCTCGGCTGTGGTGCCTCTATGGCCCAACAGCTTGCTGACAATCGCACGTGTAGAATGGCCACTTGGGAGAGAAAATGGAAAACCAGGGCGATGCCCATGGAACTGTACCCCAGCATGCCTCAGCGCCTTCAGGAGTGACGGGGAAAAACACTGGGAACATAAAAGCATCCAAGAAAAAAGAAAGAAAAACAACTATCAAGAGGGAAGGATAAGGTGGCAGATACAGGGCTGGATTTTCCTTGTGGTGTTGGGGCATTTGGGCACTGGCAAGGCCGGCATTTATTGCCCATCCATAGATACAACGGCGTGTCTTGATAGGCCACGTCAGAGGACAGTTAAGCGTCAACCACGTTGGTGTGGGACTGGAGTCACATCTAGGCCCAACCGGGTAAGGGCGACAGGTTTCCTTCCCTAAAGGACATTAGTGAACCAGTTGGGTTTTTAATAACAATCCGACAGCTTCATGGTCACTTTTACTGTTACCAGCTGATTTTTTCTTTATTTCCATATTTTTTAAACTGAATTCAAATTCTCAAACTGACATGGTGGGATTTGAACTCGTGTTCTACGGATTATTAGCCCAGTTCTGCCCACTCCTCCAATCCCACCAAACCAATCAGCAATTTTCTTGGGTCAGAGGTCATTATAAATGCAGGCCAGGTTCCTGGTGGAATCACCATGGCTACGAGGGAAAGAAACCCCGGCAGAGATGCAGTGGGACCACCACTGAGGTACCAGAAGAGGCGGCCGGCTATTTAAAGGGGTAAAGGAGCCCGGAGAAGGAGGAGAAGGCAGAAATATTTTTTAGGCCTCAGCCGAGAGCTATGGGCCAAAATAGAGGGAGAGGAGGCCACCACTAGCCCCTCATCCTCCAACAGGAGACTTCAGGGCCATTACCGCCACTACCCCAGGCTTACCACCACCTTCCACCGGGGGTCCCAGGGAGTGGCGGTAATAGGGGAGGTCGGTACCGAAATCTTCCAGAAACCCAGGCCCCAACTTCCCACTAGCTACATGCTGCAGGCATGGCCATCAGCGGGGACAGGGTGCGAAAATCTAGATGGAGGCGAGGAGGCAGCAGTAGGCCTCACCGTCCCATTAGGTGTACCCCTAAAAAAAAATCAGTTGAAACATTAGTGTAAACCGAGCAACTCACTGCCAGACTCCTCTTTAAAATGGTATATGTCTGTGTTCAGAAGGTTGCACATACAAAATTACAGTTTCTGATGTTAAGGAATTAATAATATAGAAGCAGCACTTTTTATACATAGCAAAAACTAAGGTACATAAATATAAGATAGTCACTAATAAATCCATTAGGGGGAAATCTCTCCAGTGGCTGGAGTCGTACCTAGCACAAAGGAAGATGGTAGTGGTTGTTGGAGGCCAATCATCTCAGCCCTAGGACATTGCTGCAGGAGTTCCTCAGGGCAGTGTCTTAGGCCCAACCATCTTCAGCTGCTTCATCAGTGACCTTCCCTCCATCATAAGGTCAGAAATGGGGATGTTCACTGATGATTGCACAGTGTTCAGTTCCATTTGCAACCCTCAGATAATGAAGTAGTCTGTGCCCGCATGCAGCAAGACTTGGACAACATCCAGGCTTGGACTGATAAGTGGCAAGTAACATTCGCATCAGACAAGTGCCAGGCAATGACCATCTACAACAAGAGAGAGTCTAACCACCTCCCCTTGACATTCAACGGTATTACCATCGCCGAATCCCCCACCATCAACATCCTGGGGGTCACCATTGACCAGTAACTTAACTGGACCAGCCACATAAATACTGTGGCTACAAGTGACTCACCTCCTGACTCCCCAAAGCCTTTCCACCATCTACAAGGCACAAGTCAGGAGTGTGATGGAATACTCTCCACTTGCCTGGATGAGTGCAGCTCCAACAACACTCAAGAAGCTCGACACCATCCAGGTCAAAGCAGCCACTTGATTGGCACCCCATCCACCACCCTAAACATTCACTCCCTTCACCACCGGTGCACCGTGGCTGCAGTGTGTGCCATCCACAGGATGCACTGCAGCAACTCGCCAAGGCTTCTTCGACAGCACCTCCCAATCCCGCGACCTCTACCACCTAGAAGGACAAGGGCAGCAGGCACATGGGAACAACACCACCTGCACGTTCCCCTCCAAGTCACACACCAACCCGACTTGGAAATATATCGCCGTTCCTTCATCGTCGCTGGGTCAAAATTCTGGAACTCTCTACCTAACAGCACTGTGGGAGAACCGTCACCACACGGACTGCAGTGGTTCAAGAAGGCAGCTCACCACCACCTTCTCAAGGGCAATTAGGGATGGGCAATAAATGCTGGCCTTGCCAGTGACGCACACATCCCACGGACAAATGAAAAAAAAAATTAGGGAATTTAGGAGAAACTTCTTTACCCAGAGAGTGGAAAGAATGTGGAACTCGCTACCACATGGAGTAGTTGAGCTGAATAGCGCAGATGCATTTCAGGGGAAGCTAGAAAAACACATGATGGAGAAAGGAATAGAAGGTTATGCTGATAGGGTTCGATGAAGTAGGGAGAGAGGAGGTTCGTGTGGAGCATAAACACCGGCATAGACCAGTTGGGCCGAATGGCCTGTTTCTGTGCTGTAAATTCTATGTAACTCTTTGTAATAAAACCATCAGAAAGCAAAATACTGTTTAAAAACAAAACCAAACCAAAGGCTGGGAGGGGTGGAGGAAATGAATAGAACAGCGACCTGGAAACTGGTCTGACAGCTGCCTGCGACACTCCTGCTAACAAGGGCAGGGTCCTCAGGGGGAACCTTGCTTAGCAACTGCTCGATGCTGGTGATGAATTAATTCGCAAACCCGCTGAGAGGCACATCCTACTTAATCCCTGTCAATCAGGCCAGCAGAAATCACTGAACCCACCCCCTGAGGTACAGCTCAGTATATTATGAAGTACCCAGTGAATCCTAGTGTTGTCACAAATCTACGTTACTCTGCATTATACAATACTCTTACCTGCTCCTTGGATGGATTATAGTGTGTTTGGCAAAGCTTTGGAAAAATTAAATGTTGTTAGCTTTCTCCCAGTAGCTTTCCACAATTTAATGCTAGGTTACAGTAATGCAGTGGTTATATTACTGGGCTAATTCAGAGGCCTGGACTAATAATCCAGAGATCATGAGTTCAAATTCCATGGCAGTTTGAGAATTTGAGTTCACTTTTTTTTAAAATCTGGAAATAAAAAGCTGGTCTCAGTAAAAGTGACCACGAAGCTGTCTGATTGTCGTAAAAAACCCAACTGGTTCATTAATGTCCTTACCCAGTCTGGGCTATATGTGACTCCAGTCTCACACCAACGTGGTTGACTCCTAACGGCCCTCTGAAGTGGCCTAGCAAGCCACTCATTTGCATCAAACCGATATTACGACACGGACTGCAGCAATTCAAGGAGAAGACCCACCACCACCTTCACAGGGCAACGAGGGATGGGCAGTAAATGCCGACCTTGCCAGTGGTGCCCTCATCCCGAGAATGAATTTTTAAAAAATTACATATGGCTCATAGAAAGTGAGGGGTATCCTACATAAATCAATCGGATTTTCTGAGAGCATTTGGTAACGTTACTGAGTTCTTTTACAGAGTTTCTGGTTGATAGAAGTTGCAACATGCTAAGATCATAGAGGCAGGAACTAGTTACATGGGCAGGAGCTAGTTACATGGGCAGGAGCTAGTGACACAGGCAGGAGATAGTTACATGGGCAGGAGATAGTTACATGGGCAGGAGATAGTTACATGGGCAGGACATAGTTACATGGGCAGGAGATAGTTACATGGGCAGGAGCTAGTGACACGGGCAGGAGCTAGTGACATGGGCAGGAGATAGTTACATGGGCAGGAGCTAGTTACATGGGCAGGAGCTAGTGACACGGGCAGGAGATAGTTACAACGGCAGGAGCTAGTTACACGGGCAGGAGCTAGTGACACGGGCAGGAGATAGTTACATGGGCAGGAGCTAGTTACACGGGCAGGAGCTAGTTACATGGACAGGAATTAGTTACACGGGCAGGAGCTAGTTACACGGGCAGGAGCTAGTTACATGGGCAGGAGCTAGTTACATGGGCAGGAGATAGTTACATGGGCAGGAGCTAGTGACACGGGCAGGAGATAGTTACAACGGCAGGAGCTAGTTACACGGGCAGGAGCTAGTGACACGGGCAGGAGATAGTTACATGGGCAGGAGCTAGTTACACGGGCAGGAGCTAGTTACATGGACAGGAATTAGTTACACGGGCAGGAGCTAGTTACACGGGCAGGAGCTAGTTACATGGGCAGGAGCTAGTTACACGGGCAGAAGCTAGGTACACGGGCAGGAACTAGTTACATGGGCAGGAATTAGTTACATGGGCAGGAGCTAGTTACATGGGCAGGAGCTAGTTACACGGGCAGAAGCTAGGTACACGGGCAGGAACTAGTTACATGGGCAGGAATTAGTTACATGGGCAGGAGCTAGTTACATGGGCAGGAATTAGTTACATGGGCAGGAATTAGTTACATGGGCAGGAGCTATTTACATGGGAAGGAGTTAGTTACATGGGCAGGAATTAGTTACATGGGCAGGAGCTATTTACATGGGAAGGAGCTAGTTACACGGACAGGAGCTAGTTATACAGGCAGGAGCTTGTTATACATGGGCAGGTGCTAGTTACACAGGCAGGAGTTAGTTACATGGGCAGGAGCTAGTTACATGGGCAGGAGCTAGTTATACGAGCAGGAGCTAGTTATACAGGCAGGAGCTAGTTATACAGGCAGGAGCTAGTTACACTACCGTATCCCTGTAAATCAATGAATGATGCTGGGCAGCTACAATTGGCTTCAGACCCCTTTGAGAAAAGGAGGGTTAAAAAAGATAACCAATGAGGGTTCCTGCTCCTGATTGCAGTGTAGTGACTCCTGTTGGAGAGCGCTCATGTGCTGGCGTCGAGCGAGAGTGGGACCAGGCTCGACTGTAACTTACCCGCTGTCTACGCTCTGGTGCGGGAGATGTGCCGTTCCCCTGTGGAAACATCAGGAGTCAGTCAGCAAGGTGAGACTGTCATCTCCAGCAGGCCAGTTCTAATTTGGTTAGCTCTGTTTTAGCACCAGCCTGAATCTTGAGTGTTACAGTGGCTTAGTGGGGAGCACTCTCAGCACCAAGTTGGAAGGTTGTGGGTTCAAACCCCATTCCAGTGAGACTTGAGCACAAGAGCTAGGCTGACACTCCCAGTGTAATACTGAGGTGGTGCTGTCTTTCAGATGAGGTGTTGAACTGTGGCCCTATCTGTCTTTTCAGGTGGATGTAAAAGATCCCATGGCACTATTTCAAAAGGAGACAGTGCCAGCAAACCTCTGGTGGCATCACTATGAGATGTGAATGTCTAACTAACCATTCTGCTTGAAGTTCCTTCAGAAGAAATGCATTTATATAGCACTTTTCACTACCATAGGACGTCCCAAAGCACTTTACAGCCAATGAAGTAGTTTTTGAAGTGTAGGAAACGCAGAAGTCAATTTGCAAACAGCAAGGTCCCACAAACAGCAATGAGATAATGACCAGATAATCTTTTTTTTGATGGAATCACACAACTTGAAACACCATTACCTCAAGTTCTTTTGCAATCTGGGCATTCAGAGTCTCAGTATTTGTGAGTGCTCTACTTACATACTGTGAAATGCAGGGGGCTTTCACTGCTGTGTGGATGTATGCTTTGCCTTACCGTCCTATTCCCGCTGGAACCAGCTGGCCGCCATTTTAACGGCTCGCTATAGTCAGGCGGCTGAGGTGTCGCAGGAAGCAGGAGGGACACACATGAATTTATGGAAATCAGGGTCTGATTATGTCAATGGTACCCCGATTGGATTCTAACCTGGGCCTGAGGGAGGGAAACTGTCAGGGTTTTCCCTCCAGGGAAAGGCAAGTCGGCAGCTGTTGGGAAGGATGAGGAGGGCTCCAAGGTGAGACGAAAACTTTCCTTTGTGGGGCCAAGGGGAGCAGGAGATCGTCTCCTCCGGGCCGCACAAAGTCATGGCCTCCCCTGCCCCGGACTCCCTCCCACCCCCTTCCCTACTGTGAGACCCTTCGGAAACACCCTCCCTGCGGCTTACCCATTTGCCGTGGAGCTTTCCCTTTGGTGCCGGTCAGCAGCCTCCAGCCGTCCGAACTTCTGCTGGCTGGTTGCCACTTTCCGCCTGTTTCAGCAGGGCAGTTGACCGGTGACATGCAGGAGATCGGGAGAGTCTTGGTGGACATTCAGGGCCAACTGAGGGTGGTTGAGTGAATGGAATGGGCTGCTGGAGTCAGGGGGCTGACAGTATCAGCAGCTTCAAGAGAGTGTTGGATAATTACCAGGAGCAAAATCTAATGGAGGGGCACGAAAGGTATTGTGCCATTTGGCATTTCCTTAACCCTGGCACCAGCATGATGATGGCAATGGGTTCTTGTCTTCTCCTATACATTGCAATGTTCTCACATAACTTCGATCAATATGTGTGCCAGCACTAATTCAAAGAGCCAATTCAGTCCCATGGAGGAGATTTTGCTGGATAGAATGAGGAGGCGTGTTATACTTTGTTTAAAACTGTGGTTGGATTGATGAGTTATTCTTTTAAAGATTGATGTCAATATTCAGGTGGGTGGGTGAGGATGATGTCACATGACCATCTCAATATAGCCTGGCGAGACAGTGGATCGATACTCACTCTGAAATTGCCACAACCCGTAGTCAGTCACTGTATTCCCTTACTGCTGTGCACAGATGAGGCAAGGAGTGGATTGAGAAGCTGCTTTTCACATCCAGGGCTCTGAATCAGCAGTTTCTCCAAGTCTGCTAGCTTGTGTCTTCTTTGCTATGTTCAGTCCTAACCCTAGGGTTGAGCTACCTGCCCATGTAACTAGCTCCTGCCCATGTAACTAGCTCCTGCCCATGTAACTAGCTCCTGCCCATTGTAACTAGCTCCTGCCCATGTAACTAGCTCCTGCCGTTGTAACTAGCTCCTGCCGTTGTAACTAGCTCCTGCGTATCACTAGTTCCTGCGTGTCACTAGCTCCTGCCGTTGTAACTAGCTCCTGCGTGTCACTAGCTCCTGCGTGTCACTAGCTCCTGCCCATGTAACTAGCTCCTGCGTGTCACTAGATCCTGCCGTTGTAACTAGCTCCTGCCCATGTAACTAGCTCCTGCCGTTGTAACTAGCTCCTGCCCGTGTAACTAGCTCCTGCCCATGTAACTAGCTCCTGCCGTTGTAACTAGCTCCTGCCCGTGTAACTATCTCTTGCCCATGTAACTAGCTCCTGCCGTTGTAACTAGCTCCTGCCGTTGTAACTAGCTCCTGCCCATGTAACTACCTCCTGCCCATGTAACTGGCTCCTGCCGTTGTAACTAGCTCCTGCCGTTGTAACTAGCTCCTGCCCGTGTAACTACCTCCTGCCCGTGTAACTAGCTCCTGCCCAAGTAACTAGCTCCTGCCGTTGTAACTAGCTCCTGCCCATGTAACTAGCTCCTGCCCGTGTAACTAGCTGCTGCCATTGTAACTAGCTCCTGCCCATGTAACTAGCTCCTGCCCATGTAACTATCTCCTGCCCGTGTAACTACCTCCTGCCCATGTAACTAGCTCCTGCCCATGTAACTAGCTCCTGCCGTTGTAACTAGCTCCTGCCCATGTAACTAGCTCCTGCCCGTGTAACTAGCTCCTGCCGTTGTAACTAGCTCCTGCCCGTGTAACTAGCTCCTGCGTGTCACTAGCTCCTGCCCATGTAACTAGCTCCTGCCCATGTAACTAGCTCCTGCGTGTCACTAGCTCCTGCGTGTCACTAGCTCCTGCCCATGTAACTAGCTCCTGCGTGTCACTAGCTCCTGCCGTTGTAACTAGTTCCTGCCCGTGTCACTAGCTCCTGCGTGTCACTAGCTCCTGCCCATGTAACTAGCTCCTGCGTGTCACTAGCTCCTGCCGTTGTAACTAGCTCCTGCCCGTGTCACTAGCTCCTGCGTGTCACTAGCTCCTGCCATTGTAACTAGCTCCTGCCCATGTAACTAGCTCCTGCTGGTGTAACTAGCTCCTGCCCATGTAACTAGCTCCTGCCGTTGTAACTAGCTCCTGCCCATGTAACTAGCTCCTGCCGTTGTAACTAGCTCCAGCCCATGTAACTAGCTCCTGCCGTTGTAACTAGATCCTGCCCATGTAACTAGCTCCTGCCCATGTAACTAGCTCCTGCGTGTCACTAGCTCCTGCCCGTGTAACTAGCTCCTGCGTGTCACTAGCTCCTGCCCATGTAACTAGCTCCTGCGTGTCACTAGCTCCTGCCATTGTAACTAGCTCCTGCCCGTGTCACTAGCTCCTGCGTGTCACTAGCTCCTGCCCATGTAACTAGCTCCTGCGTGTCACTAGCTCCTGCCCGTGTAACTAGCTCCTGCGTGTCACTAGCTCCTGCCCATGTAACTAGCTCCTGCGTGTCACTAGCTCCTGCCATTGTAACTAGCTCCTGCCCGTGTCACTAGCTCCTGCGTGTCACTAGCTCCTGCCCATGTAACTAGCTCCTGCGTGTCACTAGCTCCTGCCATTGTAACTAGCTCCTGCCCGTGTCACTAGCTCCTGCGTGTCACTAGCTCCTGCCCATGTAACTAGCTCCTGCGTGTCACTAGCTCCTGCCCATGTAACTAGCTCCTGCGTGTCACTAGCTCCTGCCCATGTAACTAGCTCCTGCGTGTCACTAGCTCCTGCCCATGTAACTAGCTCCTGCGTGTCACTAGCTCCTGCCATTGTAACTAGCTCCTGAGTGTCACTAGCTCCTGCCATTGTAACTAGCTCCTGCGTGTCACTAGCTCCTGCCCGTGTCACTAGCTCCTGCGTGTCACTAGCTCCTGCCCATGTAACTAGTTCCTGCGTGTCACTAGCTCCTGCCATTGTAACTAGCTCCTGCCTGTGTCACTAGCTCCTGCGTAGCTCCTGCCATTGTAACTAGCTCCTGCCCGTCACTAGCTCCTGCCCGTGTCACTAGCTCCTGCCGTTGTAACTAGCTCCTGCCCGTGTCACTAGCTTCTGCCGAAATAAAAAGCTGGTATTAGTAAAAGTGAACATGAAGCTCTCGGATTGTCATAAAAACCCAACTGGTTCACTATTGTCCTTTAGGGAAGGAAACCTGCCGTCCTTACCTGGTCTGGCTTATATGTAACTCCAGTCCCGCACCAACATGGTTGACTCTTAGCTGCCCTTTGGACTGGCCTAGCAAACCACTCAGTCGTATTAAACCGCAGCGGTTCAAGAAGAAGGCCCACCATCACTTTCTCAGGGCAACTAGGGACGGACAATAAATTCCGGCCTTGCCAGCGATGCCCACATTCCGAGAACGAATAATAATAATTTTTAAAACCCTCTGCCTAATTTGGGAGAAGTTCCCTCCCGATCCTGTGCTCACTAATACCTCACCTGCAGCTTCTACAGGAGGCAATGTTCTAAAGTCCTGCTGGCTGTGTGTAACCTTGTTATTTAAATGCTCCACAAAGTTTACTTCAAAAAAGGAACTTATAGGTAGATGAATGAGAACTACAGTCCTACCAGATTATAATTAGGTTTGCCCAAGTTATTCCTTTCCAAATAGTTAAAACGGTGCCTTTGCCAACAGCATTTTGAAGACTCTCTGATTTGCATTGTCAAACATTTACTGTTTGTCTTTAACTAATGCCTGGGTTATAAAATATATAGCTTTAATGTTACACTTTGAAAAAATGTCCCTTTACAGCATTGGGTTTGCTAAACATCAGGTATCGAGCAAAAAATAGTTTTGCGGTTGGTATGGCACAGCCATCTCATGGAGCGGGTAAGGGCGCAGGAACCCAAATCCGACTGTGCCATTGATGGTGAGATACTCAGTGGCAGTCGGGCACTTTCCAAACAGAAAGGGAGGTGGTATCACCTTGAGTTGCTCTCTTACATCCCCTAGTGCCCAGTTGTAGAACAGCAATGGCAGAGGCTGGGTTGACGTTCTGCTCTCTTGGCCAACCAATCGAGTGCAGACTTGGGGGTGGTGGAGGGGGTAACTAAGCATTAAGAACTATTTCGTTAAAGTACCACAAACTTTAAAATTAATGACACAATAACTACTTCACTCCTAAATGTTGATTGATAGTACAGTCAATGCCCGGTGAGCGATAACCTATTTGCCATTATTTCCTACATTACAACAGTGAGTACTTCATTGGCTGTAAAGTGCTTTGGGACATCCTGAGGTCGTGAAAGGCGCTATACAAATGCAAGTCTTTCTTTCTTTTTTTATTTTAATATTTAATTTAACTCTCAGGAGTATTTAGTGATAACTTATTCACAGTGATACACTTGTAACTTTTTTGTTCAACTTTCATCTTTTTCAAGTACTTTCTGTGATGGTGTCAGCCATGGCTCAGTGGGAGCACTCTCGCCTCTGAGTCAGAAGGTTGTGGGTCCAAGTTCCACTCCAGGGACTTGAGCACATAATCCAGGCTTGACACTTCAGTGCAGTACTGAGGGAGTGCTGCATTGTCAAAGGTGCCGTCTTTCGGATGAGACGTTAAACCTGAGAGTCTGCCCTCTCAGGTGGATATAAAAGATCCCAGGCACTAATTCGAAGCAGAGCAGGGGAGCTCTCCCTGGTGTCCTGGGCCAATATTTATTCCTCAACCACCATCACCAAAATGGCTTATCTGGTCATTTATCTCATTGCTGTTCGTGGGATCTTGCTGTGCACAAATTAGCTGCTGCACTTCCTACATTCTAACAATGACTGGACTTCAAAGGTACTTAATTGACTTTAAAGTGCTTTGGGACATCCTGTGGACATGAAAGACGCTGTATAAATGCAAGTCCTATCTTCTTTCATTAATGTGGCATTGGTAATGCCGGAGAATTGAAGATTTTACCAACCTGGACGCCCAGTATCAGTATTGATCATCCCTAGAACAGGTAAAAGAAACAACTTGCATTTATACAGCAGCTCCTCCTTGATGTTTCTATCCCTATTGAGAAACCTTTAAGAATGATCTGCTGATTGAATGTATATGTTTATAGCTGTGTTACTATTATTGTCAATGATGGCGTTGATGTGATTTTAAATGTGAGCAAGCTGCAGCTGTACGTTCCCATCCATCTTGAACCCAAACCCTCAGAACCCGAGCCAGCTTCTGCTCTACTGTTCTACTGAGTCTCTCACTTCAGCTAGTCTGCATGGAGCAGTGCTTCACTGGGCTAAGGGCATACTGAGGAATCGATTTAAAAACAGTTTACAATATTTATAAACTACTCTTTGATCTCCTGTGATGTTGCACGCACGGGAGTCAAGACCAACTGCAGTCTTCAGCTGAAGAGGGGTTAGAGTGCAGGGGATAATTGGATCAGGATGAGCAGGTAAAATTCAGTCCCCATTTTAAAATCAGACATTCCGTCCTTATTTAATCATTGTTATATTATAATGTTATTTGTACTTAAATAGCAAAACTTAAGGTAAGCAGAGAAGAACTGGTCCCTCTGCAGTATAGGCTGAGAAGCTGCAAGACACAGAAGTGTTACACTACAGCGCCACCAATGGCAGGAGAGTGCAATGACACCATGACATGTTTACATAGGCAGTTTCCATTATAAATGTGGACACAGGAATTTGTAAGGGAAAAAAGTTGTCAATGGAAAGTAAGGTTTTGTAGACAGGAAATGTGCACTGATGTAAGATTTTGGGTAATGTGGTAATGTGGGTTAACACACTGTCTTTTCATCTCTGATTCCTGAGTTTTAATCCAGCCCAGACAGGTTGGATGGAAATCTGCTGTCACTGCTGGATGTAAGAGTCCAAATGAAATGAGTCTGAAGATCCTCAAACTGCTTTCAAGTGGGTGTCAACCGATAGCACAAAGCTGCCAATGATTTGATGCAAATTGATGATTTCAGTCTGAGACAACATAAGGCTGGCTGATGAGGGAAATGGAAATGTCACAATAGTAAAGAGACATTACTGGAGCATGTGGGCCTACCTGGGAGAGTTTAATGCTGACACAAATAGAAATAAAAAGAGATACTTTAAATCATCTGCATTTGCTGTATAAAAGAGAGTGATGAATGGAGATGTGAGTCCTCCTCAACAGTGATTAATAAGGAACAGGTATCTTGTGCTGTGAATGCACCAAAGTACAGCAAAGAATGAAAGAAAAGAAGAATGTGCATTTATATAGCGTCTTTCACATCCTCAGGACGCCCTAAAGCACTTCACAGCCAATGAAGTACTTTTGAAGGGTAGCCACTGTTGTAATGTAGGAAACATGGCAGCCAATTTGTGCACAGCAAGATCCCACAAACAGCAATGAAATAAATGACCAGATAATCTGTTTTAGTGATGTTGGTTGAGGGATAAAAATTGGCCAGAACAACGGAATGAACTCCTCTGCTCTTCTTTGAAATTGTGCCATGGGATCTTTTAAGTCCACCTGAGAGGGCAGACTGGGTCTCGGCTTAACCTCTGATCCGAAAGACGGCACCTCTGACAGTGCAGCATTCCCTCAGTACTGCACTGAATTGTCAGCCTAGATTTTGTGTTCAAGTCTCTGGAGTGGGGCTCGAACCTTCTGACTCACAGCTGAGTGGAAAATGTAAAACCATGGGAAAATGTATCTTATAATCTTTGTCAATCACTACCATTCAAAAAATCTTCACACGAATTTAACTATAACTTCTCCTTTCAGTCTTTATTTCTGATCGGTTTCTGGGTCCCCACCCTTAGGGGTGAAACTATATCTTTAGCCTCAGTTTCTCACGGGAAAGACAGAGTTTCAGCGACTTTTACAAGCTCCAAGATCACAAGTGCCCTCAAAAAAAAAAGTTCTCAACAAAATTGCTTTTAAATCTGAGTGAGTTTTAAACCAGATAATTGCAAGTAGAATCACATCACCCCAGATAGCGTGAGCTACAAATGGACCATCAAATAAACTGGATCATTTACTATTTTAAAATTAAAATTTTAAAAGAAGCATACTCGGCTTTTTTTTAAAAGACCCTCATACAGGTGCTTACGTGTCTAGATTATGGATTTATATCAACACCCCCGCCAGTGCTGGAAATTAGGACATCAATGTCCTTTACACTTCCATTTATTTCCACAATCGTATCGACTTGTTTAAGATCTGGTGGGACCCACTAAAAACCCGAATTCTGTGTGGGTTAAGCAGAATCCAGAGCAAAACCGTTTTAAATAATGACAGAAAGTAAAAAAAAAAGATTGACGGTGTGCAACTTATTCCGTGTGTCTCGTTGTTTAAATGTAATATTTTTTTTTGGGGGGGGTGGGAGCCAATCCTCATTTTAGTGGTATCTGTGAGTTAAAGCAGTGATGTGAATGCGTGCAGTGTTTATCAGGACACACGCTGTTTGTGTTTTTTTTTTAAAAGGAGGGGCTTGTACAGTTTTATCTGCACCCTCAGCCTCAGTGTGTCTTGTCTCCGGCTCCCGGTGTGTCGCGTCAGTTACACTGATACAGACAGCCCCCGGGTCCCGCGGCTCCTGCTCCTGCTCCAGCTCCAGCTCCAGCTCCTGCTCCAGCTCCAGCTCCAGCTCCAGCTCCTGCTCCAGCTCCAGCTCCAGCTCCAGCTCCAGCCCGCTGCTCTTGGGGGAAATATGTGTGTGGAGAAGGACAACTCCGACTGCCCGCTCTCGGGCTCCGGCTCCGGCTCCGTCTCCTCCGAGGAGATCCAGACTCTCAACGGCGCCGTGCCCGCTGCCACCGCCGCAGACGCGCCGTCCAGTGCGGCGGAGAAGTTGCGGGCTCTGTACAGGTTGCGCCCCCACATCGCGGCGGGGGTGCTGAGTTTCGGCTACGTGGTGAATTACATGGACCGGTATACCGTGGCAGGTAAGAGAGGGATGGAGAGATTCCCTGGGACATCGAGGGGGAACCTGTGCACCTGCTCTTAAACAGGCAACGCACCTCCCCATGGTGGGGGGCTCACCTCCACCCACTTTAATCACATTTTAAAGCTGGAGTGTGCCTTTAAAAGAAATTATGGTATTGGATATTATTGGGGATGATTTTCCCCTATTCCATGCTCCTTGGGGAAAGTGCTGGCGATTTTATTTTTTGTGTGTCTGTTCATTTTTAAAGGGGGGGGGGGGGGTCACACGGATTTATGGAGGAGCGCTCCACGGGTGCCGCTCCCCCGCCGAGAGCGCTAGATCGCTGGATCATTCCTTCCTCGGCAGCAGTGCCTTCGCGTTGATCTGTTGATGTAGCGAAACGCGCTGTAGTGAGGGGCGCAGTCCTCTAACAGGTGCGCACAGGCAGTGCCAATCCAAAGGGTCACCTGTTCTGGCCCAGAATGTTCTTTTTGGGATCGATTTTGGTTAGTGTCTGCACACAGGTTGTCTAAATCCACCAGGTGAGTTGCCACCTCCACCTGCTTCCAGCCTCCAGTTAGTAGCAGACCCCCCACAGTAACAACGAACCAGACTTAGACATGTCCAAGTCTGAAACATTAATTCACTATTGGAACCACTGTCAACTTGCTCGCTACGAACAGGTGGTCTTTATACCATATTGTGGTATGGTCAGTGGCTGCTATGTACATTGTTATTGTAGTTTCTATTTTCAATCGTAAACTTTCAGAGTATCCCGATTTACAAACCACTCTGAGGAGCCCATCAGGTAATCGATAAAGCTGATGGGCTGGGTGACAATATTTTTGTTTTATTTCAGTCTCCGTCCACAGGTGGGGAGTGGGGTTATTGTATGTTACACGGGTAGGGAGAGGCTATTGTATGATACACGGGTGGGGAGTGGGGTTATTGTATGTTACACGGGTGGGGAGAGGGGTTATTGTATGTTACACAGGTGGGGAGAGGGGTTATTGTATGTTACACGGGTGGGGAGAGGGGTTATTGTATGTTACACAGGTGGGGAGTGGGGTTATTGTATGTTACATGGGTGGGGAGAGGGGTCATTGTATGTTAGCCGGTTGGGAGTGGGTTTATTGTATGTTACATGGGTGGGGAGTGGGGTTATTGTATGTTACACGGGTGGGGAGTGGGGCCATTGTATGTTACATGGGTGGGGAGTGGGGTTATTGTATGTTAGATGGGTGGGGAGTGGGGCCATTGTATGTTAGATGGGTGGGGAGTGGGGCCATTGTATGTTACACGGGTGGGGAGTGGGGTTATTGTATGTTACACGGCTGGGGAGAGGGCTTATTATATGTTACACGGCTGGGGAGAGGGCTTATTGTATGTTACACGGGTGGGGAGAGGGCTTATTGTATGTTACAAGGGTGGGGAGTGGGGCCATTGTATGTTAGATGGGTGGGGAGTGGGGCCATTGTATGTTAGATGGGTGGGGAGTGGGGCCATTGTATGTTACACGGGTGGGGAGTGGGGTTATTGTATGTTACACGGCTGGGGAGAGGGCTTATTATATGTTACACGGCTGGGGAGAGGGCTTATTGTATGTTACACGGGTGGGGAGAGGGCTTATTGTATGTTACACGGGTGGGGAGTGGGGCCATTGTATGTTACACCGGTGGGGAGTGGGGTTATTGTATGTTACACGGCTGGGGAGAGGGCTTATTATATGTTACACGGCTGGGGAGAGGGCTTATTGTATGTTACACGGGTGGGGAGAGGGCTTATTGTATGTTAGACGGGTGGGGAGTGGGGTTATTGTATGTTACAAGGGTGGGGAGTGGGGTTATTGTATGTTAGATGGGTGGGGAGTGGGGCCATTGTATGTTACACCGGTGGGGAGTGGGGTTATTGTATGTTACATGGGTGGGGAGAGGGGTTATTGTATGTTACACGGGTGGGGAGTGGGGTTATTTTATGTTAGACGGGTGGGGAGTGGGGTTATTGTATGTTACAAGGGTGGGGAGAGGAGGGTCATTGTATGTTACACGGGTGGGGAGTGGGGCCATTGTATGTTACACCGGTGGGGAGTGGGGTTATTGTATGTTACATGGGTGGGGAGAGGGGTTATTGTATGTTACAAGGGTGGGGAGTGGGGTTATTGTATGTTACACGGGTGGGGAGTGGGGTTATTGTATGTTACCGCGAGAGAGAGAGAGCGCGCGAGAGAGAGAGAGAGAGCGCGCGAGAGAGAGAGAGAGCGCGCGAGAGAGAGAGCGCGCGAGAGAGAGAGAGCGCGCGAGAGAGAGAGAGAGCGCGCGAGAGAGAGAGAGAGCGCGCGAGAGAGAGAGAGCGCGCGAGAGAGAGAGAGCGCGCGAGAGAGAGAGAGCGCGCGAGAGAGAGAGAGCGCGCGAGAGAGAGAGAGAGCGCGCGAGAGAGAGAGAGAGAGCGCGCGAGAGAGAGAGAGAGAGCGCGCGAGAGAGAGAGAGAGAGCGCGCGAGAGAGAGAGAGAGAGCGCGCGAGAGAGAGAGAGAGAGCGCGCGAGAGAGAGAGAGAGCGCGCGAGAGAGAGAGAGAGCGCGCGAGAGAGAGAGAGAGCGCGCGAGAGAGAGAGAGAGCGCGCGAGAGAGAGAGAGAGAGCGCGCGAGAGAGAGAGAGAGAGAGCGCGCGAGAGAGAGAGAGAGAGCGCGCGAGAGAGAGAGAGAGCGCGCGAGAGAGAGAGAGAGCGCGCGAGAGAGAGAGAGAGCGCGCGAGAGAGAGAGAGAGCGCGCGAGAGAGAGAGAGAGAGCGCGCGAGAGAGAGAGAGAGCGCGCGAGAGAGAGAGAGAGCGCGCGAGAGAGAGAGAGAGCGCGCGAGAGAGAGAGAGAGCGCGCGAGAGAGAGAGAGAGCGCGCGAGAGAGAGAGAGAGCGCGCGAGAGAGAGAGAGAGAGCGCGCGAGAGAGAGAGAGAGCGCGCGAGAGAGAGAGAGAGAGAGCGCCGCGAGAGAGAGAGAGAGCGCGCGCGAGAGAGAGAGAGCGCGAGCAGCGCGAGAGAGAGAGAGCGCGCGAGAGAGAGAGAGCGCGCGCGAGAGAGAGAGAGCGCGCGCGAGAGAGAGAGAGCGCGCGCGAGAGAGAGAGAGCGCGCGCGAGAGAGAGAGAGCGCGCGCGAGAGAGAGAGAGCGCGCGCGAGAGAGAGAGAGCGCGCGCGAGAGAGAGAGAGCGCGCGCGAGAGAGAGAGAGAGCGCGCGCGAGAGAGAGAGCGAGAGCAGCGCGCGCGAGAGAGAGAGAGCGCGCGCGAGAGAGAGAGAGCGCGCGCGAGAGAGAGAGAGCGCGCGCGAGAGAGAGAGAGCGCGCGCGAGAGAGAGAGAGCGCGCGCGAGAGAGAGAGAGCGCGCGCGAGAGAGAGAGAGCGCGCGCGAGAGAGAGAGAGCGCGCGCGAGAGAGAGAGAGCGCGCGCGAGAGAGAGAGAGCGCGCGCGAGAGAGAGAGAGAGCGCGCGCGAGAGAGAGAGAGCGCGCGCGAGAGAGAGAGAGCGCGCGCGAGAGAGAGAGAGCGCGCGCGAGAGAGAGAGAGCGCGCGCGAGAGAGAGAGAGCGCGCGCGAGAGAGAGAGAGCGCGCGCGAGAGAGAGAGAGCGCGCGCGAGAGAGAGAGAGCGCGCGCGAGAGAGAGAGAGCGCGCGCGAGAGAGAGAGAGCGCGCGCGAGAGAGAGAGAGCGCGCGCGAGAGAGAGAGAGCGCGCGCGAGAGAGAGAGAGCGCGCGCGAGAGAGAGAGAGAGCGCGCGCGAGAGAGAGAGAGAGCGCGCGCGAGAGAGAGAGAGCGCGCGCGAGAGAGAGAGAGAGCGCGCGCGAGAGAGAGAGAGCGCGCGCGCGAGAGAGAGAGAGCGCGCGCGAGAGAGAGAGAGCGCGCGCGAGAGAGAGAGAGCGAAGCGCGCGAGAGAGAGAGAGCGCGCGCGAGGAGAGAGAGAGAGCGCGCGCGAGAGAGAGAGAGCGCGCGCGCGAGAGAGAGAGAGCGCGCGCGAGAGAGAGAGAGCGCGCGCGAGAGAGAGAGAGCGCGCGCGAGAGAGAGAGAGCGCGCGCGAGAGAGAGAGAGCGCGCGCGAGAGAGAGAGAGCGCGCGCGAGAGAGAGAGAGCGCGCGCGAGAGAGAGAGAGCGCGCGCGAGAGAGAGAGAGCGCGCGCGAGAGAGAGAGAGCGCGCGCGAGAGAGAGAGAGCGCGCGCGAGAGAGAGAGAGCGCGCGCGAGAGAGAGAGAGCGCGCAGCGAGAGAGAGAGAGAGCGCGCGCGAGAGAGAGAGAGCTGCGCTCGCGAGAGAGAGAGAGCGCGCGCGAGAGAGAGAGAGCGCGCGCGAGAGAGAGAGAGCGCGCGCGAGAGAGAGAGAGCGCGCGCGAGAGAGAGAGAGCGCGCGCGAGAGAGAGAGAGCGCGCGCGAGAGAGAGAGAGCGCGCGCGAGAGAGAGAGAGCGCGCGCGAGAGAGAGAGAGCGCGCGCGAGAGAGAGAGAGCGCGCAGCGAGAGAGAGAGAGCGCGCGCGAGAGAGAGAGAGCGCTGCGCTGAGAGAGGAGAGAGGCGCGCGCGAGAGAGAGAGAGCGCGCGCGAGAGAGAGAGAGCGCGCGCGAGAGAGAGAGAGCGCGCGCGAGAGAGAGAGAGCGCGCGCGAGAGAGAGAGAGCGCGCGCGAGAGAGAGAGAGAGCGCGCGCGAGGAGAGAGAGAGCGCGCGCGAGAGAGAGAGAGAGCGCTGCGCGAGAGAGAGAGAGCGCGCGCGAGAGAGAGAGAGCGCGCGCGAGAGAGAGAGAGCGCGCGCGAGAGAGAGAGAGCGCGCGCGAGAGAGAGAGAGCGCGCGCAGAGAGAGAGAGAGCGCGCGCGAGAGAGAGAGAGCGCGCGCGAGAGAGAGAGAGAGCGCGCGCGAGAGAGAGAGAGCTGCGCGCTGAGAGAGAGAGAGCGCGCGCGAGAGAGAGAGAGAGCGCGCGCGAGAGAGAGAGAGAGCGCGCGAGAGAGAGAGAGAGCGCTGCGAGAGAGAGAGAGAGCGCGCGAGAGAGAGAGAGAGCGCGCTAGAGAGAGAGAGAGCGCTCGAGAGAGAGAGAGAGCGGCGCGAGAGAGAGAGAGAGCGCGCGAGAGAGAGAGAGCGCGCGAGAGAGAGAGAGAGCGCGCGAGAGAGAGAGAGAGCGCGCGCGAGAGAGAGAGAGAGCGCGCGAGAGAGAGAGAGAGCGCTGCGAGAGAGAGAGAGAGCGCGCGAGAGAGAGAGAGAGCGCGCGAGAGAGAGAGAGAGCGGCGCGAGAGAGAGAGAGCGCTGCGAGAGAGAGAGAGAGCGCGCGAGAGAGAGAGAGAGCGCGCGAGAGAGAGAGAGAGCGCGCGAGAGAGAGAGAGAGCGCGCGAGAGAGAGAGAGAGCGCGCGAGAGAGAGAGAGAGCGCGCGAGAGAGAGAGAGAGCGCGCGAGAGAGAGAGAGAGCGCGCGAGAGAGAGAGAGAGCGCGCGAGAGAGAGAGAGAGGCGCGCGAGAGAGAGAGAGAGCGCGCGAGAGAGAGAGAGAGCGCGCGAGAGAGAGAGAGAGCGCGCGAGAGAGAGAGAGAGCGCGCGAGAGAGAGAGAGCGCGCGAGAGAGAGAGAGAGCGCTGCGAGAGAGAGAGAGAGAGCGCGCGAGAGAGAGAGAGAGCTGCGCGAGAGAGAGAGAGAGAGCGCGCTAGATGAGAGAGAGAGCGCGCGGAGAGAGAGAGAGAGCGCGCGAGAGAGAGAGAGAGAGCGCGCGAGAGAGAGAGAGAGCGCGCAGAGAGAGAGAGAGAGCGCGCGAGAGAGAGAGAGAGACGCGCGCGAGAGAGAGAGAGAGAGCGCGCGAGAGAGAGAGAGAGAGCGCGCGAGAGAGAGAGAGAGCGCGCGAGAGAGAGAGAGAGAGCGCGCGAGAGAGAGAGAGAGCGCGCGAGAGAGAGAGAGAGCGCGCGAGAGAGAGAGAGAGCGCGAGAGAGAGAGAGAGCGCGCGAGAGAGAGAGAGAGCGCGCGAGAGAGAGAGAGAGAGCGCGCGAGAGAGAGAGAGAGCGCGCGCGAGAGAGAGAGAGAGCGCGCGAGAGAGAGAGAGAGCGCGCGAGAGAGAGAGAGAGCGCTGCGAGAGAGAGAGAGAGCGCGCGAGAGAGAGAGAGAGCGCGAGAGAGAGAGAGAGCGCGCGAGAGAGAGAGAGAGCGCGCGAGAGAGAGAGAGAGCGCGGCGAGAGAGAGAGAGAGCGCGCGAGAGAGAGAGAGAGCGCGCGAGAGAGAGAGAGAGCGCGCGAGAGAGAGAGAGAGCGCGCGAGAGAGAGAGAGAGCGCGCGAGAGAGAGAGAGAGCGCGCGAGAGAGAGAGAGAGCGCGCGAGAGAGAGAGAGAGCGCGCGAGAGAGAGAGAGAGAGCGCGCGAGAGAGAGAGAGAGGCGCGAGAGAGAGAGAGAGCGCAGCGAGAGAGAGAGAGAGCGCGCGAGAGAGAGAGAGAGCGCGCGAGAGAGAGAGAGAGCGCGCGAGAGAGAGAGAGAGCGCGCGAGAGAGAGAGAGAGCGCGCGAGAGAGAGAGAGAGCGCGCGAGAGAGAGAGAGAGCGCGCGCGAGAGAGAGAGAGAGCGCGCGAGAGAGAGAGAGAGCGCGCGAGAGAGAGAGAGAGCGCGCGAGAGAGAGAGAGAGCGCGCGAGAGAGAGAGAGAGCGCGCGAGAGAGAGAGAGCGCGCAGAGAGAGAGAGAGCGCGCGAGAGAGAGAGAGAGCGCGCGAGAGAGAGAGAGAGCGCGCGAGAGAGAGAGAGAGCGCGCGAGAGAGAGAGAGAGCGCGCGAGAGAGAGAGAGAGCGCGCGAGAGAGAGAGAGAGCGCGCGAGAGAGAGAGAGAGCGCGCGAGAGAGAGAGAGAGCGCGCGAGAGAGAGAGAGAGCGCGCGAGAGAGAGAGAGAGCGCAGCGAGAGAGAGAGAGAGCGCGCGAGAGAGAGAGAGAGCGCGCGAGAGAGAGAGAGCGCGCGAGAGAGAGAGAGAGCGCGCGAGAGAGAGAGAGAGCGCGCGAGAGAGAGAGAGAGCGCGCGAGAGAGAGAGAGAGCGCGCGAGAGAGAGAGAGAGCGCGCGAGAGAGAGAGAGAGCGCGCGAGAGAGAGAGAGAGAGCGCGCGAGAGAGAGAGAGAGCGCGCGAGAGAGAGAGAGAGCGCGCGAGAGAGAGAGAGAGCGCGCGAGGAGAGAGAGAGAGCGCGCGAGAGAGAGAGAGAGCGCGCGAGAGAGAGAGAGAGCGCGCGAGAGAGAGAGAGCGCGCGAGAGAGAGAGAGAGCGCGCGAGAGAGAGAGAGAGCGCGCGAGAGAGAGAGAGAGCGCGCGAGAGAGAGAGAGAGCGCGCGAGAGAGAGAGAGAGCGCGCGAGAGAGAGAGAGAGCGCTGCGAGAGAGAGAGAGAGCGCGCGAGAGAGAGAGAGAGCGCGCGAGAGAGAGAGAGAGCGCGCGAGAGAGAGAGAGAGCGCGCGAGAGAGAGAGAGCGCGCGCGAGAGAGAGAGAGCGCGGCGAGAGAGAGAGAGAGCGCGCGAGAGAGAGAGAGAGCGCGCGAGAGAGAGAGAGAGCGCGCAGAGAGAGAGAGAGCGCGCGAGAGAGAGAGAGAGCGCAGCGAGAGAGAGAGAGAGCGCGCGAGAGAGAGAGAGAGAGCGCGCGAGAGAGAGAGAGAGCGCGCGAGAGAGAGAGAGCGCGCGAGAGAGAGAGAGAGAGCGCGCAGAGAGAGAGAGAGAGCGCGCGAGAGAGAGAGAGAGCGCGCGAGAGAGAGAGAGAGCGCGCGAGAGAGAGAGAGAGCGCGCGAGAGAGAGAGAGAGCGCGCGAGAGAGAGAGAGAGCGCGCGAGAGAGAGAGAGAGCGCTGCGAGAGAGAGAGAGAGCGCGCGAGAGAGAGAAGAGAGCGCGCAGAGAGAGAGAGAGAGCGCGAGAGAGAGAGAGAGCGCGCGAGAGAGAGAGAGAGCGCTGCGAGAGAGAGAGAGAGCGCGCGAGAGAGAGAGAGAGCGCGCGAGAGAGAGAGAGAGCGCGCGAGAGAGAGAGAGAGCGCGCGAGAGAGAGAGAGAGCGCGCGAGAGAGAGAGAGAGCGCGCGAGAGAGAGAGAGAGCGCGCGAGAGAGAGAGAGAGCGCGCGAGAGAGAGAGAGAGCGCGCGAGAGAGAGAGAGAGCGCGCGAGAGAGAGAGAGAGCGCGCGAGAGAGAGAGAGAGCGCGCGAGAGAGAGAGAGAGCGCGCGAGAGAGAGAGAGAGCGCGCGAGAGAGAGAGAGAGCGCTGCGAGAGAGAGAGAGAGCGCGCGAGAGAGAGAGAGAGCGCGCGAGAGAGAGAGAGAGCGCGCGAGAGAGAGAGAGAGCGCGCGAGAGAGAGAGAGAGCGCGCGAGAGAGAGAGAGCGCGCGAGAGAGAGAGAGAGCGCGCGAGAGAGAGAGAGAGCGCGCGAGAGAGAGAGAGAGAGCGCGCGAGAGAGAGAGATGAGCGCGAGAGAGAGAGAGAGCGCGCGAGAGAGAGAGAGAGCGCGCGCAGAGAGAGAGAGAGAGCGCGCGAGAGAGAGAGAGAGCGCGCGAGAGAGAGAGAGAGCGCGCGAGAGAGAGAGAGAGCGCGCGAGAGAGAGAGAGAGCGCGCGAGAGAGAGAGAGAGCGCGCGAGAGAGAGAGAGAGCGCGCGAGAGAGAGAGAGAGCGCTGCGAGAGAGAGAGAGAGCGCTGCGAGAGAGAGAGAGAGCGCGCGAGAGAGAGAGAGAGCGCGCGAGAGAGAGAGAGAGCGCGCGAGAGAGAGAGAGAGCGCGCGAGAGAGAGAGACCTGAGAGAGAGAGAGCGCGCGAGAGAGAGAGAGAGAGCGCGCGAGAGAGAGAGAGAGAGCGCGCGAGAGAGAGAGAGAGCGCGCGAGAGAGAGAGAGAGCGCGCGAGAGAGAGAGAGAGCGCGCGAGAGAGAGAGAGAGAGCGCGCGAGAGAGAGAGAGAGCGCGCGAGAGAGAGAGAGAGCGCGCGAGAGAGAGAGAGAGCGCGCGAGAGAGAGAGAGAGAGCGCGCGAGAGAGAGAGAGAGCGCGCGAGAGAGAGAGAGAGCGCGCGAGAGAGAGAGAGCGCGAGAGAGAGAGAGAGCGCGAGAGAGAGAGAGAGCGCGCGAGAGAGAGAGAGAGCGCGCGAGAGAGAGAGAGAGCGCGCGAGAGAGAGAGAGAGCGCGCAGAGAGAGAGAGAGAGCGCGCGAGAGAGAGAGAGAGCGCGCGAGAGAGAGAGAGAGCGCGCGAGAGAGAGAGAGAGCGCGCGAGAGAGAGAGAGCGCGCGAGAGAGAGAGAGCGCGCGAGAGAGAGAGAGAGCGCGCGAGAGAGAGAGAGCGCGCGAGAGAGAGAGAGAGCGGCGAGAGAGAGAGAGCGCGAGAGAGAGAGAGAGCGCGCGAGAGAGAGAGAGAGCGCGCGAGAGAGAGAGAGAGCGCGCGAGAGAGAGAGAGAGAGCGCGCGAGAGAGAGAGAGAGCGCGCGAGAGAGAGAGAGAGCGCGCGAAGAGAGAGAGAGAGCGCGCGAGAGAGAGAGAGAGCGCGCGAGAGAGAGAGAGAGCGCGCGAGAGAGAGAGAGAGCGCGCGAGAGAGAGAGAGAGCGCGCGAGAGAGAGAGAGAGCGCGCGAGAGAGAGAG